>NC_057806.1:663640292-663940292 GCF_018294505.1 Triticum aestivum
ACTTCTTTTCTTTTTTAGATAAAGGGTGAATTTTATTGGCTCAAATAGAGCATCGAGAGGATACAAAGCCAACCCAACATAAACACTCGAAAACACACTAGCATACACCCGGCCTCTGCATAATTACGATGCACAAAGCCAACCCAACATAAACACTCGAAAACACACTAGCAACTAGCAAGGTCATAAGATCAAACTTTCTTTCTGGTCAAGGAATTTCATGAGGAAAAACTCAACGGAAAAAGAACATAAGAATCCAACACACACACAGCTTGAAACAAGCAGGCATAGCAGCAGTTTCACATGTAATCACCAAAGAAGACCTCGGCATACCGAATCATGTAGCGGATGCGCGCTGTCAACTAGTAGTAAGCTGGGTGTGGATCTGGGACAAACTAGTAGGTCGATCATAGCCTGAGAGACAAGTCCATGTCATCGGCGCCATCGCCGTACTCCGACGAGCCCCTGCCGTGCTTGTGCGCCTTTCCAGCAGCAGTCTTCCTCGCCTTCCCAGCCATAGACAAATCCACATTGTCGGCGCCATCGTCGTACTCCGGCGAGCTCCTGTCGTGCTTGTGCGCCTTTCCAGCAGCAGTCTTCCTCGCCTTCCCAGCCGCAGACATGAAATCGCCACCGCCCCCGGGGTGGTACCCGGGCTGCCTCTCGTCCTGCGCCGCAGCACGCGCACCCACGCGCGTCGCGGCAGCGATCAGCTGCCGGCGCTTGGCGACGCTACGTTCGTGCTTATGCGCGTTCTGGTGGCCGCCGAGCGCCTGCGAGCTGCGGAACTTACGGTCGCAGTACACGCAGAGGAAGAAGCCGACGCCGGGCTCCGTCGCGGCCGTGGTGAGGAGGGTGAGCCCAAGATTGAGCTCGTCCTCCTGCTGACAGTCGTCACTCGTCAGCTGTTCCATTCTAGCTACACTATGGATAGTTAGCGTGCGTGTGAGCATGAGCTACAGAGTCGACCAGAGCTTAACTCGCCATGGAAATTGTTGTGCTAAGCAAAGGTTTAAATAGACAGCTACCGCTGCTCACCTAACGCGTGTTGCACTGTTCATCGGGGGGCACGTTAGTGCAGCCGGTGGACGCGCACGTCTCCGGCTGGCCGTCAATTTGCTAACGGCTCAAGGACGCCTCGGCTGAGCCAGGATTGAGGGGAAAGGGGTCGGCCAGATCCATAGCGACGGTAAGGGAGAATATCACATGATACCACCCCATGATACCATTTCAAAAATTTCAATTTTAAATATTAAAAAAAATTCTGAAAAAGTTGTGGATATTCACATCACATGTCCAGCCCCTAAAAATTTCAGGTCCAAATTCAAAATATACATTGAGAAAGAAAAGACAAATACAGCAGCATAAATAGTGTCGAAAAAGGCAAAAGTCAAAACGCCACTATTCACATCTAGATTTGTCTTTTTTTATTTCTCAATCTGTATTTAGTATTTGAACCTGAAATTTGTAGAGGTTGTACACCCATGCGATGTGAACATCCACAACATTTTTTAGAATTTTTTGAAACATTTAAAATTAGATTTTTTTTGAAATGGTATCGTGGGAGCATTTAGGAGGTGGTATCACCTGATACTCTCCCGCGACGGTAAAGGTAACTTCTGTATCGTTCAACGGCTAGCATATATTCATATAAAAATAATGCAACGGATAACATATATTCATATAAAAATAATGCAACGGCCATAACTACTGCAGAATAACTCATTTTAGACGATGCGTCCATTGATACACGTACAAGATAGTTTTAATTCCAGCGTGTACTCCCTCTGCTTCTTTTTACTTTGCATTTCAGCTTTGTCTAAGACAAATTTGCTAAGTTTGACAAATATTATATCAAAAAAATATTAACATCTAGTACAATGCTAAATAAATATAACATGAACATATACTTTATGATGAAGCCAGTTTGGTGTTACGTGTATTGATATACAAACTTTAAGATTCGTGCAAACTTTTAGGGGAGTGTACCGAAGCAAAAAAAATACATATAGTTGGTCAAACTTTAGAAAGTTTAATAAACAGAAACGAAGGGAGTAATGTTTGCGGTTGGCTCGCTGACAAAATTAAATCTGGTTACTCAGTATAGTACACAATGATTCCTCGAGAAAAAGTAGAGCACGTAGTAGCTCATTTGGTTCTCAGCGGTGTGGTCATAAAGACGGCTAACCCGCAGATAGTGGCCGTGATAATGAGATAGTTGTGCTCTCACACACGCGCGCGAAGGGAGAGAGAGAGCGCGCGCGCGCAAGCACACATGCGCGAAGTGGGAAGATAGCGAGGGGAAGGTGGGCTGGGTGCTAGGTGGACATCAATCTTCTGCATGTGGATGTTTATCAGAGATCTAACATCACTAGGTGTAGATGATAGGAGGTATATTTACTTAGCGTGTATGTCATATGTTGCAACAGAATTAGTACTCCTTCTGTTCCATATTAAGTGTCGTTGATTTAGTACAAACTAAGAGAGTAATAGTGAACTAGACGGATGTACACTGATTTTCCGTAAGGTTGTGTTTGATGGCACGGTGGAGTATGATAATCCTATGTATACACAACAACTTCTCGTTCATAAATACAAGATGATTTAAATATTTCAATATAGACTACATGCAAACTGAAATTAGTGAGCAAACCACATTAAAAAGGTTAGAACGTCTGATATTTTTTTTCAAAACTATAACTTTTTGTGCAGCAAATTCGGAAACTATAGCACTAAACGTGAAAAAAAATCAAAACTATGACCCCATCGGCCTCGCGCTGGCCGAAGAGGTTGTTTTCGGCCCGGGTTTGGCCGAAAAGGACTTTTCGTCCAGGCTTTGACCGAAGTAGGGCTCGGCTGGGCCGAAGAGGTGGTGTCGGTGGCGGGCCGGCCGAAAATCGTAGCTTCGGCCCACGTGCGGCCGAAGTGGGCTCTTTTCGGCCAGCGGGCGGCCGAAGAGCTCTTCGGCCAAGAGTTGACCGAAGAGTTCGGGATAAGGCTCGCCAGGCCGTCTCCTTCCTCTGGCTGCTCGCACTCTGTTTCCTCCTCTCTCTCTCGTTCTTCTCTGTAACCTCACAAGCCCGCGCCGATCTCCACCACTTTGCACCCATTTTCACATCCAAGACACAGAATAGATAGATCATACCATTCTCCAACAGCCTACGGTGTTTTTTTTGGGTATGGGATAGTATTTTCTGCGTTTGGAGGGAGGAGCCATGGTGGGGTGGAGAAGGTGTGGTTGGGAAGGAGGTGGTGGTGAGGAGGACCAGCTGCTGTGGACGAGGAGGTGCAGCTTGGGGGGTGACCGGAGTTGAGCCTCCGGTCGTTGAGGGGGCGGCGCTGCCGTTGTCCTGTGGTGCAAGTACTCCGCAAGGTGGCCGGTGCCGCTGAGTGAAAGAGAGGAGCAAGAAGCTAGGGACACACGCTTCGAAGGTATAACCATGCCATCACAAATTTTCTCTGAATTGTATATTTTAATTAGTTTAGATAAGTCATATTGTGAAGTGCAGTGTTAATATATTTGTGGAGGCATTTTAGTGCATAGTTAGTGTAACGGGTAATATTAGTCTTTGTTGTGATTAATGAGAGGATGACAATGTCTGACAGGTGAAAATGTCTGAATCAGTAAATCTGACTATTTACTACGGCGCTGGTAATGTTCGATATAATGAGTTGGGGGTTGATCTTAGCGAGTTTAAAAATGGCATCATGACACTAGCTGACCCGGACAGACTGGACATTAGACAGTTGAAGTACTGGTTGACAACTAGTTTCGGTCTGGATCATGAAGTATGTTCCGTCAGTATTCATGCATTGTGGACCAAATCCTGTAAAAATGTCAAGTGGGAGTTGATGCCGGTAGATAGGAGCCAGCATTGGTTGTCCCTGTTAAGACGTTGCCGAGACCGGAGAATCCACCCATATGCACTTGTGCAACCTGTGCCGAAGGAGGAGAATACCGTACAACTCCACAGGGGGTATGAACCCGGCCAAGGCAGTGAAGTGGCTAACGAGATTGTTTTATCCGGGTCACAGCCACAAGATGTGGATGCTAGCCAACCCGAGAAAGAGTCAGACTACGTGCCACACAATGTTTGTGGTCCTGATACTGGGCAGAGTAGACAGTCGATAATATTAGCTGGTTCTAGTTTTGCTGATGGGGATGAGGAAGGGGATGAAATGCAGAGGGTGATGGAGGATGAGGACGAGGATGGATTGGTGGAGGAATTGGATTCTGAAAATTCTGAGGATGAAGTTGAGGTACCGATTCCTTCTGCATGGGAGCAGGACATATCCATGGGCCTTACGGTGAACGATGGCCATGAGACTCCATGGCAGTATAATCTGAACCAAGTACAAATAGGGGCTATGTTTGATACAAAGAAAAAATTGAAGTATGCGGTGATAAA
The DNA here is from genome assembly GCF_018294505.1 of Triticum aestivum. Taxonomy (NCBI): domain Eukaryota; kingdom Viridiplantae; phylum Streptophyta; class Magnoliopsida; order Poales; family Poaceae; genus Triticum; species Triticum aestivum. The sequence goes on from NC_057806.1 coordinate 663,644,702, forward strand.
GTGGGCTATATCTACGCAGAGGGTTTTCAAGACACACATATCAAGTCCAACAAACTATACCGTGAAATGTGTTGTAACAGGTTGTCCTGGGAAGGTGCACGGGCACGTGCCAAAGTATGACATCCACTGGGTTGTCACCATTGTCGTCCCACATAATTGTGTGAGGACGAACCTGCTGGTCAAGCATCCGAACCTGACTTCAAGTCTCATTGCGCAACTCATGTATACTGAGATAGTAGAGAAGAAAGATATGGAAGCAAAACACATCCAGACAGCAGTGAAGGTCAGATGGAATTATGTCATTCCTTATGGGAAGGCTTGGAGGGCTAAGCAGAAGGCTATGGAGGAAAGGTTTGGGACGTTCTTCGACTCATATGATAATGTTGTCTATCTCCTGGGCATACTGAAGGAGAGGAATCCCGGCACTTATGTGAACGTACAACACATGAGGTTGCTGAGTATACCAGATTTCAAGGTGTTGAAACGAGTGTTCTTCTCTTTTGCTATGTGCATCGAAGCTTTCCGGCATTGTCCCCCTGTTATGTTTGTGGATGGTACATTCCTAACCGGTCAGTATAGAGGGCAAATCCTGACTGCTATTGGTGTGGATGGGAACAATCAAATCATCCCACTTGCCATGACATTTGTGGAGGGTGAGAACTTTCTCAGCTGGGTATGGTTCTTCCGCCAAGTGAAAATTGCCATCGTGAAGGACCGACCAAACATGTGTGTCATTCATGACAGACATGCTGGTATATTGAAGGCCGTGAAGACACTTCGTAATCCAGCAGATGACGAACCAACACCTTGGAGGGACTTGCAGAGCCAGTGGTGCATGCGCCATCTTGGGGCTAATTTTTCTCACAGTTCAAGAACAAGCGGTTGATGAACTTGTTCAAAAAATTATGCAAGCAGAGCCAGCAGCGGAAATACGAATTTATTTGGTCAAAACTAGATGAGTTTACTAAGAAGCAGGTCCGTGCGAGGAAGAAAATGGAAGAAGATCAGGTTAAATTAGCAGCACTCATCGCGAAGCTAGAGGAGCCAGTAGGTCTTTGTGACTTGCCAACAATTGACCCTCCTAATACTAAGAGAAAGATGGGAAGGGCAATAAAGAATTTTTCTGAGTGGATAGAGAAAGAGCCTCCAATGAATTGGTCTTTGCTGCATGACACACATGGAGCTAGGTATGGCCACATGACAACCAATCTTGCAGAGGTGTATAACTTTGTGCTGAGAGGGAATAGAGCATTGCCACTCACAGCTATTGTGGAGGCTGTATTCCATGGCACTTTGAGATATTTCAGAGAAAGGCACGAGTTAGCAAAGAAACATATTGAAGATAATCAGAACACACCTTATTGTAGCCATGTCATGGAATACATGCCAAAGAAGATAGAGAAAGCAAAGAAGCACACTGTCAGACTCATAGGGAATCAAGAAAGGTGGTATGAGGTTCAACTTCCTACCGATGGTTTTGGATCTGGAAATGAGGTGAAGACACACGAGGTAAAAATTGGAACGGAATTTTATCCAACGTGTGAGTGTACATGCAACAAACCGAAGTTGTTGCACCTACCTTGCTCTCATGTGTTGGCTGCCTGTGGCCAGATTGAGTTGGATGCTATATCCTTCGTGTCCCCATACTATTTAAAAGAGGCAGTTCTTAACACCTGGACAGGCGAGATGACAGGGTTTAGAGTCGTCGGCAATTTCAACAAGGTAAACGACGGTGATAGAGTATACATCCCGCATCCAGACCTTCGGCAAACAAGTAGGGGCAGACGAAAGGCCCGTCGCATCCGGAACGATATGGACCAGTCTAAAGCTGGTGGAGCAACCAGACAATGTTTGTTATGCGCGGTTTATGGGCATAGGATGAAATATTGTCCCGACCTGAACAAAGATGGTGCTTCCGCATCGACGAGTGCTTCCACATCGACGGCTGCGACAACAGGAGCAAGAGGCGGACGTGGTCGTGGTAGTCGAGGCTGAAGGGGCGGACGGGGAAGAAATAACTCACAAGCTATATAATGTGTCGTAGTGGGTTTTAATATGTAATATGTCAGGACTATGTTTTAATATGTAATATGTCAGGACTATATTTTAATTTGTAATATGTCAGGACTATGTTTTAATTTGTAATATGTCAGGACTATGTTTTAATATGTAATATGTCAGGACTATGTTTTAATTCGTAATATGTCAGGACTATGTTATAATTTGTAATATGTCGTACTATGTTTTATTTGCACCTGAGATTTGTTGTTTGAATTGCAGATATGTCTTCGTATCCGTTGCTTAATGGTAACATCGATAGAAAGCACTGGGGCGCCCTTACGGAAGAGGGCAACAACTTAGACGTGTTGGTCACTCGTACCCTAAAGACTAACTGGCTGATACACGATTCATGGGTTGATAGGTATGTGTGCATATAATGGAGTCCATATAATGACTTACTATGTTTGACATACTTTTCATAACCGCTAACAATCTCTTTATTTTGTAGGTTAAGTTGGGCTGGACTTCTACCCTTGGTACGACTGGTTGAGGGTACATTGGATGAGTGGATTGATGGTCCGAACTTAGATGAGGCAGGTGAACCATTGCAGTTACACAAGAGGCAAGTGAAATGTTTCTCTTACGACAAGTCACTCCTTACCTGCTTAGTAGATAGATGGAGACCAGAGACACATACGTTTCACTTTCCCTGGGGAGAGATGGCGCCTACTTTACAGGATGTGTCTTACTTGTTGGGATTACCTCTGGCCGGTGCTACCATAGGTCCCTTAGAGGCAGAATCTGGGTGGCAAGTAGCGATGCAGACCCGTTTTTTGGCTGCGGTCCCGACTGCTAGGGCCATAGACAACGATCCTCAAGGACCTCTTTTTAGATGGTTGAGCCAGTTTCAGCTAACCATCACGGCCACTTAAAAAAATTATTACGTTTCATACAATGTAGATGTGTCTTACTTGTTAGATGTGTCTAGAGGCCATAAACAAATTATTACTTTTCACGGCCACTTTTTAGATGTGTCTTACTTGTTCATACAATTATTACGTTTCTATGTAGATTGTCTCGTTAGGACATCCCGACGTTCAGTTGTCGGAGGCACAGATTGACCGGTCTCTAGAGGCATATATTCTTTGGCTGTTCGGCAAGACAATGTTTACGGAGAACCACGTGACCACTGTCGATGCACGACTCATCGGTATTGCATGAGAGATAGCTGACGCACGTTGCCCTGTGGATATTCTGCAGAGGAGTTTTGGTTCTGCTGTGTTAGCGGCTACGTACAGAGGCCTGTGCAAAGCTTGCTTGTTGAAGTCTAGAAAATCTAGTCTTGTTGGATGTCCATTATTATTGCAGCTCTGGTCATACGAGAGATTCCCTATTGGACGACCCTATGTCTACGTTGATAAACCTTTTGGTTTGGAGGACTTAGCTGGGACTTATGTGCCTGCTATCGGCGACTTACCTACTATGGGATCTGTTTGGACAGGGCGAGAGGTACTTTTATATTAAGTAACAATTAATTCAATTATTTCTTGCCATTCAATAGTATTACTAATGCTTATTTGTTGTCATGCACAGAGACATTTTGCGCATACTCAGGTTAGGGGATGCTACCCATCCTTCATGGCGCAGTTTGATAGTTTGCAGGAGGATCAAGTTATTTGGGAGCCATACTCGCCTCAGGCTATATCATCGAGGTACCCAGTTGGGATTTCTGGATTGTGCACTAGAGATCGGCACTTTTGGATGACCAAGGCCAAGTTGGTGTTCGGTGTGACGGTTGAGGAGATGTCTCTTCATAGGGTGATGAGACAGTTCGGTCTATATCAACAGCCTGAGATTCCAGATATTCCACACTTGCCAGACCACGTGCACAAGTAAGTACTAATACTATTTTAGTTGGCAGCTCTGCATTCATAATATACCTAATCATGTATCGTGCATGTCAATCTCAGGGACAGTCGCCTAGGAGGAAACAAGTCCATGGCTTATTGGCTTCAAAGCATTACCCCTTACGTTGACGAATGGACTACCGCTGCGACAAATATCTGGGGTGAGGTTCGGCCCTTTATCTGGGAAATGTTCAGGTTGTATCTGCAGCGTTACCGGCATACAACGAGGATCTACTTGGTTCCATCAGCTGCTCCTGATCAGATCGAAGCCCCTCTCACCAGCGATATGTACCCAACTGCCTCTGTTGTGGGAACCAGACACCACACGGTAAATGCCTTGGTTCTCATATGTTAAGTCTTTTGTTAATCTGGACATATTCGCTTGGTTGTCTATTCGTGGTGTCTATCATACAACGAGGATATAATTGGTTAACTCTTTGTGTACAGGGTGACTTGACACTACAGTCGCGAGAGGAGGTTTCCGCTTTAATGCGGCGCTTTCAGAGGGGAGAAACTATCCCACCGCGAGAGGGCGTCTCATGGTTGAGGCGTCTTGATGACAAGCTACGCGGGATTTACGCAGCTGTTACGTGTAGACGGACTTCGGATGTTGCACTTCCTCCTCCAGCACATCGTCCGCCACGTCCCTCTGTACAACATTCAGAACCACGACCCTCTGTGCACCATTCAGAACCACGACCCTCTATGCACCGTGCAGAACCTCATCCTTCACAGCCAGGAAGATCTTCCTGGCATGAGCCATCTCCTTCACAGCTAGGGAGCTCTTCCTGGCATGAGCCACCTCCTTCACAGCCAGGGAGATCCTCCTGGCATGAGCCACCTCCTTCACAGCCAAGGAGCTCTTCCTGGCATGAGCCACCTCCTTCACAGCCAGAGAGCTCTTCCTGGCATGAGCCACCTCCTTCACAGCTAGGGAGCGCTTACTGGCATCAGCAGATGAATCTAGGTAACACTACTCACTACATTCTTTTGAACAATGTAGTAATCGTTCTTGCATTCTCAGCAGTCACTGATGCTTACTGGTGGTGCTTCGTTCATGCATTTGTATCAATTTTACTTTACCGCAGGAGGCAACCAGTTGCAACCGTTCATGCATTCAGAGAAGTCACCGATCCTTAGTGGTGGTGCTTCGTACTTTGAGGGCGGCCGCGAGGATGATGACCAAGCTACGAACATTTATGGCTTCTCGCAGACAGTGTTTCACACTCCACCACCACCACCGACGCAGGAGACACAGACCGTGATAGACGAGGTTAACTATGGTCGTGGTTATCACGAGCCTCGTCCACCGCCTCAGCGCTTATCGCCTTCCGGTCCTCGCCCGAGGAAGACCCAGACTCGTCGTCGTCCCCCGCAGTGATATGCTTATCTATCTATGTATGACTCATTATCTATGTTACTTTCAGACTATTCGCAGCTGTGTGTCAGTATTTATGTATGAGACATGCTTCATGTATGTGTTACTATCGCACTTGCTTCTATGTGATCAGGAGACATATATTGTTTTATGTATGCGAGAGACATATTACTATTAATTCGCATTCTTATTCCAGTTACATTTCCAAATAGACTACAACCGATAATTAAGATACAAGTACATCTGAATTAAACGGTGCGGCTGAACTTGTGCAATACATCTTACATACTACAAAATGAAATTCAGATAGAACATAATGCCCTACAATAATACAATACAAACTAATAATGCAAATACATCTGAATGAAACAGTACAACTGGAATACATCTTACATACTACATGAAGTCATCATCGTCATCCTCCGTTGATGCAGCCCTCTTGCCCTTCGACGATGCGCTCCTCTTGCCCTTCGTCGATGCAGAACTCTTGCCCTTGGTCGATACAGAACTCTTGCCCATTCGAGGATGCAGAACTCTTTCCTTTGGACAATGCAAAACTCTTGCCCTTCGACGATGCAGAACCCGGAAGCGGCGGCATGAAGATATCATCGTCGTCCTCACTCTCCTCAGTCCATAAAAATGGATGCTTTTCTGCAGTCCTTCTGAAAGTTTCACTCTTTGGCTCCACCACCTTCTTCCACCTTTCATGCAACCTAAGAAGTTCTTTATGTACCTCCTGATAGGTCCTTTCAGGCCACCCAGACCTACGTAATTCGTGAGCCAACTCATTCATTATGGTGTCACTACCGGTGAGTTCGTCCCATGGAACTATCCTATTGTCCATCCTGAAATCGGTAGCTAGACTCAGCAGAGTGCTGCTCATCTCAGGGTGAAAACTACGATCGAATGGATAATGGGACATCTCGACTACACTACACTGGAATGCTTATCCACCTCCGCCTGAAGGGGGTTTTATAGATACAGAGGAGAAAATGGCGGGAAAGATTAACTGCGGTATGGCGGGAAAATAAGGCGGGAAGGGATTGGCGGGAAACGGGTGGCGGGAACATATGGCGGGAAGGGGTTGGCAGGAAACGGGTGGCGAGAAAATACATTTCAGTGTATTGTATGAGCCATGCAACTTCGGCCTACATGAGACAAAAAAGTACTTTTCGGCCTACACTTGACCAAAAAGTCTATTTCGGCCAAAACTTGACCAAAAAGTTCTACTTCGGCCTATGTGTGGCCGAAAAGTCATACTACGGCCAGGAGATGGCCGAAAACTCTACTTCGGCCAAGCTGTGGCCGAAAAGTCCTACTTCGGCCCAGAGATGGCCGACGGGCTACTACTTTTGATTTTTAATCAAATCATGGTATAGTTTCCGAAAATGCTATAAAATATATCATAGTTTTGAAAAAAAATCGTATAATTTTGCTTATTTTGTTGTTTGTTTTAACCAACTTGCCTCTAGTTTCAAGGCCATTTACCTATGGCAGATTATAAAGTAAACACTACACAACACAGTTCAACAACCACAAACTGAGCCTACAACAGAAAACGTCAGTCAAAGTACCATTCCGGGCGATTCATTGTGAATCCATCAAGATGTATATACTTCAATTAACGTTAAAAGGCACCTGCATTCCTTGCTTTGCATTATTTTATTTTACTTCACTTCTATTTTTGACACATGAAAGGACGCTGGACAGACAGGGACAGCCATTTCGTACACTAATGTGCAGTGTCAAGCTCTTATATTATGGTACCCACAAAAAAAAAAGCTCTTATATTATGAAACGAAGAGAGTAGTATATTTGACGGCACACATATATTTGAAGAAAATTTCGGTAAGTACATTCAGTCAGATTGATCGGAGAATACACAAGAAATAGGAGCCCAAAATACGGCGCGACGCGCGCGCAGGTCGGAATTCCATGAGAGAAACTCAACTAGCTAGAAGAAGAGATCGATCATAGCCTGAGCGACAGGTCCACATCATCAGTCATGGGAGCAGCAGCAACCTTCCACGGACTTGCCTCCGTCCTCCCCGCCTTCCCAGCGGAAGGCTCGACGAAATCACCGGCGGAAACATACCTGGGCCTCTCGTCCTGCGCCGCATGCGCGCGCGTTCCGGCCCCGTGTGCACCCGTGGCGGCGGCCATCTCCCGCCGGCGGTGGGCGAGGCTGCGCTCGTGCTTGTGCGCGTTCTGGTGGCCACCAAGCGCCTGCGAGCTGCGGAACTTGCGGTCGCAGTAGACGCAGAGGAAGAAGCCGCCCTGCTCCGCCTCAGCTGCCGAGCTCACGCGGAGGGTGAGGTCAAGGCTGAGCTCGTGCTCATCCTTCTCACTGTTTGGCTGTTCCATTATACTCCCAGGTACAGTACAGACCGGTGACTGTGCAAATGAGTTGCGAATGAAATTTGAGGCGCTGGGCAAATGATATTGAATGCTGTAGCCAGCACCAGCACGTGCCTCACCTAACCGGTGCTCCAGACGTCACTGTTCCTCGCGATCAGGTTAATGGAGCCGGCGTGGTGTGGGACGTTGCGCACATTTGCAGCCATTTGCTACGTCTGTGGCGACGGAAGAGAGCACCTGGCCAGACCATCCAAATACGGCCGGAACGGGCCAAGCGCGTGAGGCTGACTCGTGTCGCCAGTATTGTACTCTAGTGTTTTAACCGACAGACTTAGCCCTCGCTATACTATACTCACTCGGTTCCTAAGTACCAAGAGCATCTACAGCCGGACTTAACAAATCTGACCCTTATATGTTCGAGAACGCGACCGGAAATGCATGCGGGCGCATTCAGACAAGTTCTCATATTTTCCTTTGGTATCCACATATCTCAAATCCGGACTCTTAAATCCATGCAAATTCATACACGTCGATTATAAAAGACAATGTCGCACGTAAATAGTAAATGTTGGTACAGAGCATAGCTAGTGTTACATAAAATTTATTTTAAGTGCACAACTCAAGCATTAACTCCTTAGTTGTCCACATGTGCTCGACATGATCATTGAGTAGCTGCGTGTGCACATGATGATCTCGAAAATTCTAATGCATCTGTAAAAAGTTCATAAGCTGAGCCGCATCTTGATTTTTCAGGATTTCAACCTGTTTTCCAGGTGCTTTGAAATCATGGGTTTGGGCTACAGCATCACCCTCATCCTTGACAATTATATTGCGCAGAATAACACAACATGTCATCAGTTGTCATAAAGTTTCTGATTCCCACATCATTGCAGTGCTCCGCACAATTCCCCAACGAGTTTGAAGCACACCAAATGCCCTCTCTACATCCTTCCCAGCCGCTTCATGCATGGTTGCAAAGTGGCTCTGTTTATTGCCATGCGGTTTGGATATGGTCTTCACAAACGCCGCCCACTTAGGTTAGATACCGTCGGCAAGATAGTATCCCATGTTGTACCCCGACCGTTGATGGTGTAATTGCACGGCGGTGATTCCCCATTGCAAAGCCTCCTGAACACCAGATATCATTGAAGCACGTTTGAAAGGATCGATATAGTTGACTACAGGGGGGGTGAATAGGCAACTAACAACTTTTAGCTTTTCTTTACCATAAACTTTGCATCAAAGTAGGTTGTCTAGATATGCAACTAGATGAGCAACCTATATGATGCAACAACAACGAGCACACAAGCAAGCAGGAGATGCAACACAATATAAGCTTGCACAAGTAAAGGTACGAGATAACCAAGAGTGAAGCCGAGGATGCATTACGGAAGTTCTTCCCTTTTGAGGGGAAGTACATCTCCGCTGAAGCGGTGTGGAGGCACAATGCTCCCCAAGAAGCCACTAGGGCCACCGTATTCTCCTCACGTCCTCGCACAATGCGAGATGTCGTGATTCCACTATTGGTGCCCTTGAAGGCGGCAACCGGACCTTTATAAACAAGGTTGAGGCTCTCTCCACAACTTAATTGGAGGCTCCCAATGAAACCTCGGAGCTTCACCACAATGGAATGTGGCTCCGAAGTGACCTCTTCCGTCTAGGGTGTCCAAGCACCCAAGAGTAACAAAATCCACACAAGAGGGTATGGGGGAAACAAGTTTCCTTTGGTGAGAGTGTAGATCTAGGTCTCCTCCTTCAATCCCTAGCAAATCAACGAGTTTGAGTGGCTAGAGAGAGAGATCGGGCAAGAGAGCTTCAAAGGCATTACTGGAGGAGAGAGAGAGAGGAAAAAGTCGGGTGGGCGGTAGGAGAAGCACCTCCTTAAATAGGGTCCCCTCAGATACAACCGTTATGCGCAGAAACCCATAGGAGTTGTACTTCCGCAAAGATCACCGGTACAACCGGTGAATGCGGGAAACCCTTGCTCGGGCACTAGGGCGGTACTTCCGAAGGGGCCACCGGTAGTACCGGTATATCGAAATACACTGGAAGTACTGTTCCACCACCGCTCGACAACCGCTTCACAGCCAGAAGGTTTCACCCTAGACCGGTAGAGCGGTGGTTGGGCCGGAGCTACCGCTGGACCAGCAATCCCTGGGCGGTGGAGTTCCAGGCGGTTCTACCGCCCTGAACACCGGTAGTACCGGTTAGTCAAGACAAACCGAAACTTCCATTCCACCACTGGTCTACCACTGTACCAGGTACAGAAGGGTTCACCCCTGAGCGGTAGTTGGAGCGGTGGTTTGACCGAAGCTGCATGCTAGCGGTACAACCGCCCAAGAGAGCGGTACTACCGCCATGAGCAAAACTGCACAGTCACAGAGGACTTTTGGGAATCACTCTCTCCTCGAACGAAGGGTATATGGTGGGTGCAAGGAATGTGTACGTGTAGTGATTCACCCAATACCTTCCGATGTGGATTCCCTCTTAATAGTACGGATATCCTACGACCAAAGGAATAAAAAATATCGGAAACTCCGTCTTCGATCTTTTTCGCATGGAGGGAAGGCCTAACCGTCTTGGGCCACACAATGTGTACTTGAGAAAACTAGGACGCATGATTAGTCCACAGGAGTGTTGTCATCTGTTGGGGCATGCAGTAATTTCAAAAAAAATCCTACGCACACGCAAGATCCATCTAGGTGATGCATATCAAAGAGAGGGTAAGAGTATGTCTACGCACCCTCGTAGACCGAAAGCGGAAGCGTTATGAAACGTGGTTGATGTAGTCGAACGTCTTCGCGATCCAACCGATCATGTACCGAACGCACGGCACCTCCGCGATCTGCACACGTTCAGCTCAGTGACGTCACTCGTAATCTTGATCCAGTTGAGGCCGAGGGAGAGTTTCGTCAGCACGACGGCCTGATGACGGTGATGATGAAGTTACCGACGCAGAGCTTCGCCTAAGCACTACAACGATATGACCGAGGTGGAATTCTGTGGAGGGGGCACCGCACACGGCTAAACAATCAACTTGTGTGTCTATGGGTGCCCCCTCCCCCGTATATAAAGGAGTGGAGGAGGGGAGGGCTGGCCCTCATAGGGCGGGCCCAAGGGGGGAGTCCTACTCCCAGTAGGACTAGCTTTCCCCCTTCCTACTAGGAGTAGGAGAAGAAGGAACATGGAGAGAGAGGGAAGGAAAGGGGGGGGGTGGTGACCCCCCACCCAATTCGGATTGGGCTTGGGGGGCGCGCCCTCCACCTAGCCGCCTCCTCCTCTCTCCTAGTAAGGCCCAATAAGGCCCATTGACTCCCCGGGGGGTTCCGGTAACCCCCTGGTACTCCGGTAAATACCCGAGCTCATCCAGAATCATTCCAATGTCCAAACATAGCCTTCCAATATATCGATCTTTATGTCTCGACCATTTCGAGACTCCTCGTCATGTCTGTGATCACATCCAGGACTCCGAACTACCTTTGGTACATCAAAACACATAAACTCATAATACCGATCGTCATCGAACGTTAAGTGCGCGGACCCTACGAGTTCGAGAACTATGTAGACATGAACGAGACTCACTTCCGGTCAATAACCAATAGCGGAACCTGGATGTTCATATTTGTTCCTACATATTCTATGAAGATCTTTATCGGTCAAACCGCATAACAACATATGTTGTTCCCTTTGTCATCGGTATGTTACTTGCCCGAGATTCGATTGTCGGTATCTCAATACCTAGTTTAATCTCGTTACCGGCAAGTCTCTTTACTCATTCCGTAATGCATCATCCCGCAACCAACTCATTAGTCACATTGCTTGCAAGGCTTATAGTGATGTGCATTACCGAGAGGGCCCAGAGATACCTCTCCGATACATGGGGTGAAAAATCCTAATCTTGACCTATGCCAACTCAACAAACACCATCTGAGACACCTGTAGAGAATCTTTATCACTACTAGGGAAAAGGCTAGCAGCAGCGCGGGTTCTAGGTATATCAGTAGCGCAGGGACCGACGCTACTAATGACGCGCTACAGCTAACCCGTAGCAGTAGCGCGTGCACACCCGCGCTACTGCTATACAAGTGTAACAGCAGCGCGCTTTGTGGAAACTCGCTACTGCTAATAGCTCTAGCGCGCTTTGCCTGGACGCGCTACTGCTGCTGTGGCGCTGCTGCTAACTTTTCTCCACTCGCTACTGCTAATTTTAGTAGTTTTTTCTGCATTTTTGTTTTTGTATTTGAATAGGCTTTATACAATAATCTTTAACATATGATACACATACAAATGTAATCATAGCATATACATACTGATATGTCTCCAACGTATCTATAATTTTTGATTATTCCATGCTATTATATTATCAACCTTGGATGTTTTATATGTATTTATATGCTATTTTATATGATTTTTGGGACTAACCTATTAACCCAGAGCCCAGTGCCACTTTCTGTTTTTACCTTGTTTTAGAGTATCGCAGAAAGGAAAATCAAATGGAGTCCAATTGACCTGAAACTTCACGGAACTTATTTTTGGAAGGAAAGCAACCCGGGAGACTTGGAGTCCACGTCAAGAAAGCAACAAGGAAGCCACGAGGCAAGGGGGCGCGCCCTCCACCCTCATGGCCCACTTGACGTACTTCTTCCTCCTATATATCTCCATATACCCTAAAACGACCGGGGAGCACAATAGATCGGGAGTTCCGCCGACAGAAGCCTCCGTCGCCACCGAAAACCAATCTAGACCCGTTCTGGCACCCTGTCGGAGGGGGCAATCCCTCTCCGGTGGCAATCTTCATCATCCCGGTGCTCTCCATGACGAGGAGGGAGTAGTTCTCCCTCGGGGCTGAGGGTATGTATCAGTAGCTATGTGTTTGATCTCTCTCTCTCTCTCTCTCTCTCTCTCTCTCTCTCTCTCGTGTTCTTGATTTGGCACGATCTTGACGTATCGCGAGCTTTGTTATTATAGTTGGATCTTATGTTTCTCCTCCCCCTCTACTCTCTTGTGATGGATTGAGTTTCCCCTTTGAAGTTATCTTATTGGATTGAGTCTTTAAAGATTTGAGAACACTTGATGTATGTCTTCCCGTGCGTATCTGTGGTGACAATGGGATATCACGTGATTCACTTGATGTATGTTTTGGTGATCAACTTGCGGGTTCCGCCCATGAACCTATGCATATGGGTTGGCACACGTTTTCGTCGTGATTCTCCGGTAGAAACTTTGGGGCACTCTTTGAGGTTCTATGTGTTGGTTGAATAGATGAATCTGAGATTGTGTGATGCATATCGTATAATCATACCCACCGATACTTGAGGTGACATTGGAGTATCTAGGTGACATTAGGGTTTTGGTTGATTTGTGTCTTAAGGTGTTATTCTAGTACGAACTCTAGGGCTATTTGTGACACTTGTAGGAATAGCCCAACGGATTGATTGGAAAGAATAACTTTGAGGTGGTTTCGTACCCTACCATAATCTCTTCGTTTGTTCTCCACTATTAGTGACTTTGGAGTGACTCTTTGTTGCATGTTGAGGGATAGTTATATGATCCAATTATTTTATTATTGTTGAGAGGACTTGCACTAGTGAAAGTATGAACCCTAGGCCTTAGAGGCCCAACAACGTCTACAAGAAGAAGGTTGTGTAGTAGATATCAAGCTCTTTTCTGGCGCCGTTGCCGGGGAGGTGAGTGCTTGAAGGTATATATTTAGATCTTGCAATCAAGTCTCTTTGTTTCTTGTTTTAGCACTAGTTTAATTTATAAAAGAAAATTACAAAAAATGGAATTAAGTTTGCCTCATACGCTTCGTCTTTTTAATATCTTTCGTAAGTATGATGGAAAGGAAAATTGTGCCAAAGTGTTAGAAGAAGAATGTATTAAAATGTTTGGCACTAAATATTTGAATGATGAGCATGATTGCAATGTTGTTAGTATGAACTCCTTGAATATCCATGGTACTAATGATGATTGCACTAGTTATGATGAAAATGTCTCCTATAAACATGTCAATTTTTGTGGAGTGCATTTGGTTTGTAAGTACACACCAAATAGGGAAGATAGATATTGCAAGAGGCATAAGTACTTAGAAACTAAATTGTTGCAAGAAAGGCTAGATGATTGTGCTGAAAATTTAAATTTTCTTGGCCGTACTTGTGGACTTTGCAATGAACAGGGTCATTTAGCTATCTGATGCAAATTGTTTCATGATCTAATCGTGTCCAAAAATTGTGATGACTTGATTTCCCTTGCACATTATAATGAACTTAGTTTTCTTATGGGCTACGAAGAAATGAAACGTATAGCTAACTATCTTCCAGAATTTGCCCATTATAAACTTCTTGGATTTGATCTAGAGGAAATTTATATGTATTGTGCGGTGAATTGCATTGAAAATCCTTATATTGCCAATTACATAAAGAAAAGAAAACAAATAGAGGATGAAGAGAATACTAACGAAAGGGAAGAGACTTCCCAATACCCTTCTATTATTTCTTATGATGAATCAGGTAACGAGGAGGAGCCTCTTATTCAACCAATCTCATTAATAAGGAGCTCCAAAAAGAGGATTGAACCCACACATGATGTGGTGAAGAAGAAGAAAAGAAAAAGGAAGAGAGGTAAAAAGATATCTCTCACAAATAATGCTGCTCATATTACTATTGTGCCTCATGAAAATATAATTGTGGAAGATAATGATACTTTTTATGATCTTGAAAATCTTTTTGGCACTTGCTTGGAAGAATATGATAATTGCTATACTATTGGTGCTATCCATACTATTAATGATGCGAGTGATTATGCTTATGATATGAAAAGGCCCAAGCTTGGGGATGCTATGTTTGATGAAGATGATGTTTTTGAGAATATATTTGCTGCAATTAATGTTTGTCCCAAGCTTGGGGAAGCTATATACGATATTTTTAGTCTCCCAAGTTTTGATATGCAAATTTATAATGATGATAGCATGCCTCCTACCTATGATGATTATTGTGATGATACTTATGCTATAAAAAGTAGTGATGGTTATATTTATAAAACTTGTCATGATTATGATTACCCTTTTTCTGTACATTACTCTTTTAATGTGGGAACAATTTATAGTATTCGAGTTTCTTATGATACTTCCACTATTCCGAATGAGAAGAAGCTTGCTTATGTGGAGAGTAGTAAATTTTCTATGCTTGTAGATCATGAAAAGAATGCTTTAGGTACTGGTTATATTGTTGAATTCATCCATTATTCTACTGAAAATTATTATGAGGGAGGAATATATGCTTGTAGGAATTGCAATAGTATCAAGTTTCCTCTCTATGTGCTTAAAGTTTTGAAGTTATGCTTGTTTTACCTTCCTATGCAAGTTGATTATTGTTCCCATGAGTTGTTTGCTCACAAAATCCCTATGCATAGGAAGAGGGTTAGACTTAAATGTGCTAGTCATATTCTTCATGATGCTCTCTTTATGTTTCAATTCTAATCTTTTATGTGAGCATCATTGAAATCATCATGCCTAGCTAGGGGCGTTAAATGATAGCGCTTGTTGGGAGGCAACCCAATTTTATTTTTGTTCCTTGCTTTATGTTCCTGTTTAGTAATAAATAATTCATCTAGCCTATCTTTAGATGTGGTTTTATGTGTTTAATTGGTGTTTGTGCCAAGTAGAACCTTTGGGAAGACATGGGGAAAGTCTTTGCGATCATGCTGTAAAAAACAGAAACTTTAGTGCTCACGAGAATTGCTGCCAGTTTTTATTGGTGGGTGATATTTAGTTAATTATTTTTGAAGATGATTAATAGATAAATTACTCACGTCAAGCGATTTATTTGAGAATTTTATGAGTTCCATAAGTATACGTTTGGTCCAGATTACTACAGACTGTTCTGTTTTTGACAGATTCTGTTTTTGATGTGTTGTTTGCTTATTTTGGTGAATCTATGAGTAGTGTCGGAGGGTATGAACCATAGATAAGTTGGAATACAGTAGATATTACACCAATATGAATTTATAATGAGTTCACAACAGTACATAAGTGGTGATTTATTTTCTTATACTAACGGAGCTTACAAGTTTTTTGTTAAGTTTTGTGTTGTGAAGTTTTCAAGTTTTGGGTAAAGATTCGATGGACTATGGAATAAGGAGTGGAAAGAGCCTAAGCTTGGGGATTCCCAAGGCACCCCAAGGTAATATTCAAGGACAACCAAGATCCTAAGCTTGGGGATGCCCCAGAAGGCATCCCCTCTTTCGTCTTCGTTCATCGGTAACTTTACTTGGAGCTATATTTTTATTCACCACATGATATGTGTTTTGCTTGGAGCATCAATTCATTTTATTTAGTTTTGCTTGCTTCTTGAATAAAATACCAAGATCTGAAATTATTAAATGTTAGAGAGTCTTCACATGGTTGCATAATTATTCAAGTACTCATTGATCTTCACTTATATCTTTTGGAGTAGTTTGTCATTTGCTCTAGTACTTCACTTATATCTTTTAGAGCACGGTGGTGGATTTGTTTTATAGAAATTATTGATCTCTCATGCTTCACTTAGATTATTTTTAGACTCTTAAATATCATTGTAATTTTCTTAAATAATCCTAATATGCTAGGTATTCAAGATTAGTAAAAAAAATCCTATGAGTGTTTTGAATACTAAGAGAAGTTTGATGCTTGATGATGGTTTTGAGATATGGAGGTAATAATATCAAAGTCATGCTAGTTGAGTAGTTGTGAATTTCATAAGTACTTGTGTTGAAGTTTGCAAGTCCTATAGCATGCACGTATGGTAAACGTTGTGTAACAAATTTGAAACATGAGGTGTTATTTGACTGTCTTCCTTATGAGTGGCGGTCGGGGACGAGCGATGGTCTTTTCCTACCAATCTATCCCCTAGGAGCATGCGCGTAGTGGTTGGTTTTTGATGACTTGTAGATTTTGGCAATAAGTATATGAGTTCTTTATGACTAATGTTGAGTCCATGGATTATACGCACTCTTACCCTTCCATCATTGCTAGCCTCTTCGGTACCGTGCATTGCCCTTTCTCACATTGAGAGTTGGTGCAAACTTCGGCGGCGCATCCAAACCCCATGATATGATACGCTCTGTCACACATAAATCTCCTTATATCTTCCTCAAAACAGCCACCATACCTACCTATTATGGCATTTCCATAGCCATTCCGAGATATATTGCCATGCAACTTTCCACTGTTCCGTTTATTATGACACGCATCATCATTGTCATATTGCTTAGCATGATCATGTAGTTGACATAGTATTTGTGGCAAAGCCACCGTTCATAATTATTTCATACATGTCACTCTTGGTTCATTGCATATCCCGGTACACCACCGGAGGCATTCATATAGAGTCATATCTTGTTCTAAGTATCAAGTTGTAATTCTTGAGTTGTAAGTAAATAGAAGTGTGATGATCATCATTCATAGAGCATTGTCCCCCCCCCCAAAAGGGAAGACCCAAAAAAAAGAAAGGCCAAATAAAAAAGGAAAGGCCAAATAAAAAATAAAAAAAATAAAAGGGATAATGCTACTATCCTTTTTCCACAGTTGTGCTTCAAAGTAGCACCATGATCTTTATGATAGAGAGTCTCTTGTGTTGTCACTTTCATATACTAGTGGGAAATTTTCATTATAGAACTTGGCTTGTATATTCCAACAATGGGCCTCCTCAAGTGCCCTAGGTCTTCGTGAGCAAGCAAGTTGGATGCACACCCACTTAGTTTCTTTTGTTGAGATTTCATACATTTATAGCTCTAGTGCATCCGTTCCATGGCAATCCCTACTCCTGGCATTGACATCAATTGATGGGGATCTCCATAGCCCATTGATTAGCCACGTCGATGTGAGACTTTCTCCTTTTTGTCTTCTCCACATAACCCCCTCATTATATTCTAATCCACCCATAGTGCTATATCCATGGCTCACGCTCATGTATTGCGTGAAAGTTGAAAAAAGTTTGAGATTACTAAAGTATGAAACAATTGCTTGGCTTGTCATCGGGGTTGTGCATGATGAGAGCATTCTTGTGTGACGAAAATGGAGCATGACCAAACTATATGATTTTGTAGGGATGAACTTTCTTTGGCCATGTTATTTTGAGAAGACGTGATTGCTTCGTTAGTATGCTTGAAGTATTATTGTTTCTATGTCAATATTAAACTTTTGTCTTGAATCTTATGGATCTGGATATTCTTGCCACAATAAAGAAGAATTACTTAGAGAAATATGTTAGGTAGCATTCCACATCAAAAATTCTGTTTTTATCGTTTACCTACTCGAGGACGAGCAGTAATTAAGCTTGGGGATGTTGATACGTCTCCAACGTATCTATAATTTTTTATTTTTCCATGCTATTATATTATCAACCTTGGATGTTTTATATGCATTTATATGCTACTTTATATGATTTTTGGGACTAACCTATTAACCTGAGCCCAGTGCCACTTTCTGTTTTTACCTTGTTTTAGAGTATCGCAGAAAAGGAAAATCAAACGGAGTCCAATTGACCTGAAACTTCATGGAACTTATTTTTGGAAGGAAAGCAACCCGGGAGACTTGGAGTCCACGTCAAGAAAGCCACGAGGCAGGGGGCGCGCCTACCCCCCTGGGTGCACCCTACACCCTCGTGGGCCCCTCGTGGCCCCCCTGACATACTTCTTCCTCCTATATATCTCCATATACCTTAAAACGATCGGGGAGCACAATAGATCGGGAGTTCCGCCGACAGAAGCCTCCGTAGCCACCGAAAACCTATCTAGACCCGTTCTGGCACCCTGCTGGAGGGGGCAATCCCTCTCTGGTGGCCATCTTCATCATCCCGATGCTCTCCATGATGAGGAGGGAGTAGTTCTCCCTCGGGGTTGAGGGTATGTACCAGTAGCTATGTGTTTAATCTCTCTCTCTCTCTCGTGTTCTTGATTTGGCACGATCTTGATGTATCGCGAGCTTTGCTATTATAGTTGGATCTTATGTTTCTCCTCCCCCTCTACTCTCTTGTGATGGATTGAGTTTCCCCTTTGAAGTTATCTTATCAAATTGAGTCTTTAAAGATTTGAGAACACTTGATGTATGTCTTGCCGTGCGTATCTGTGGTGACAATGGGATATCACGTGATCCACTTGATGTATGTTTTGGTGATCAACTTGCGGGTTCCGCCCATGAACCTATGCATATGGGTTGGCACACGTTTTTGTCATGATTCTCCGGTAGAAACTTTGGGGCACTCTTTTTGGTTCTATGTGTTGGTTGAATAGATGAATATGAAATTGTGTGATGCATATCGTATAATTATACCCACGGATACTTGAGGTGACATTGGAGTATCTAGGTGACATTAGGATTTTGGTTGATTTGTGTCTTAAGCTGTTATTCTAGTACGAACTCTAGGGCTGTTTGTGACACTTATAGGAATAGCCCAATGGATTGATTGGAAATAATAACTTTGAGGTGGTTTCGTACCCTACCATAATCTCTTCGTTTGTTCTCCGCTATTAGTGACTTTGGAGTGACTCTTTGTTGCATGTTGAGGGATAGTTATGAGATCCAATTATGTTATTATTTCAGAGGACTTGCACTAGTGAAAGTATGAACCCTAGGCCTTGTTTCCTAGCATTGCAATACCGTTTGTGCTCACTTTTATCATTAGTTACCTTGCTGTTTTTATATTTTCAGATTACAAAAACCATTATCTACTATCCATAGTGCACTTGTATCACCATCTCTTTGCCGAACTAGTGCACCTATACAATTTACCATTGTATTGGGTGTGTTGGGGACACAAGAGACTCTTTGTTATTTGGTTGCAGGGTTGCTTGAGAGAGACCATCTTCATCCTACGCCTCCTACGGATTGATAAACCTTAGGTCATCCACTTGAGGAAAATTTGCTACTGTCCTACATACCTCTGCACTTGGAGGCCCAACAACATCTACGAGAAGAAGGTTGTGTAGTAGACATCACATAAAAATAGTCTCATCAAATCATGTCATCATCATAATCATCATCCAACACAAAGTGGTCTCTCGTCATCATCTTGAAAATAGCGATACAAATCTTGATTACTTGCAACTACATCGTCATCCATCTAAACAATGATATACGCGAGAAGAGCTATCACTTTGCATGAACCTAAACTAACTACTGGCTGTCGCTCAGAAACCGGAAAACCGGTACACCTGGGACTGACATTCCGGCCACTCGTCGTATACTCCTGGCATAACACTTCTTCGCCATTGATGATCTATACACCTGCATCGTCACATGAATCGATGATATGCAACATATATAGTTGAGCAACATAAAGAGACAGACTTGGCAAAAATAGAAGCAACATATCATAAGCATAAATAACAAAGTTCATCGTACCCAAAATGCCCTAACTAGAGTGATCTTCGCTAGTCGAGGAGGACGGTTTAATTACATCACAAATAAAGTTTCGTCGTGCATAATTCAAAGTTTCATCATACAGATAGTATGGACTAAACGGACACATTGTCATATATCGACAATCACTCCATGTCATGCCATCCATCCAAGTCAGGGATATAGTCCCCGAGCTTAGTGAAAGGCTTCAGGTAGAGACGCTGAGCGGCTACGCGTGTTCGAACATCTTCCCGCGACATTTGTCCTTCTTCGTAGAACATCCCTATTTTTTCAACAACCTCCTTCATGATGATTTGGGCAAGTTCGCGCTCGATGTGATACAACTCAGCTCGAAGTCGATGATCCTCGATATCTCCTAAGTTCTTTGACCATTGCAGAATATGGGCATCGCCGGATCTAGGTGACATGCGAAGGTTCTGGTGATCCCGTCTGTACTCCAGCATATGGTGTAGGACATAGAATCCATCATTAAGAGAATCACTCGGTTGCTGGATGCAGCAGAAGTCGGTCTTATGGCCGAAGGCGGGCCTGTCGTCCTTTTTCTTCTTGTCCTTGACCTCTCCACCCTGTGCGCCATAGTAAAACATGTTGGGGAATGCAGTAATTTCAAAAAATTTCCTACGCACATGCAAGATCATGGTGGTGCATAGCAACGAGAGGGGAGAGTGTTGTCTACGTACCCACGCAGACCGACTGCGGAAGCGTTGACGCAACGTAGAGGAAGTAGTCGTACGTTTTCCCGATCCGACCGATCCAAGCACCGTTACTCCGGCACCTCCGAGTTCTT
Organism: Triticum aestivum; assembly: GCF_018294505.1. Taxonomy (NCBI): domain Eukaryota; kingdom Viridiplantae; phylum Streptophyta; class Magnoliopsida; order Poales; family Poaceae; genus Triticum; species Triticum aestivum. Next base: position 663,665,530 of record NC_057806.1, read on the forward strand.
AGCACATGTACAACTCGATGACGATCCCCGGGCTCCGATCCAGCAAAGCATCGGGGAGGAGTTCCATCAGCACGACGGCATGGTGACGATCTTGATGTTCTACTATCACAGGGCTTCGCCTAAGCACCGCTACAATATGATCGAGGTGGAATATGGTGGCAGGGGGCACCGCACACGGCTAAGGAACAATCTCAAGGATCAACTTGTGTGTCTAGAGGTGCCCCCCTGCCCCCGTATATAAAGGATCCAAGGGGGAGGGGGCGGCCGGCCAGGAGGAGGGCGCAGGAGGAGTCCTACTCCTACCGGGAGTAGGACTCCCCCCAATCCTAGTTGGAATAGGATTCCCCGAGGGGGAAAGAGAGAGGGGGGGGCCGGCCACCTCTCCTTGTCCTAATAGGACTAGGGGAGGGGGGAGGCGCGCAGCCCACCTTGGGCTGCCCCTTTCTCCTTTCCACTAAAGCCCACTAACGCCCATATAGCTCCCGGGGGGTTCAGGTAACCTCCCGGTACTCCGGTAAAATCTCGATTTCACCCGGAACACTTCCGATATCCAAACATAGGCTTCCAATATATCAATCTTTATGTCTCGACCATTTCGAGACTCCTCTCATGTCCGTGATCACATCCGGGACTCCGAACTAACTTCGGTACATCAAAATGCATAAACTCACAATAACTGTCATCGTAACGTTAAGCGTGCGGACCCTACGGTTCGAGAACAATGCAGACATGACTGAGACACATCTCCGGTCAATAACCAAAGCGGGACCTGGATGCCCATATTGGCTCCTACATATTCTATGAAGATCTTTATCGGCCAGACCGCATAACAACATACGTTGTTCCCTTTGTCATCGGTATTTTACTTGCCCGAGATTCGATCGTCGGTATCCAATACCTAGTTCAATCTCGTTACCGGCAAGTCTCTTTATTCGTTCTGTAATACATCATCCCGCAACTAACTCATTAGTTGCAATGCTTGCAAGGCTTAAGTGATGTGCATTACCGAGAGGGCCCAGAGATACCTCTCCGACAATCGGAGTGACAAATCCTAATCTCGAAATACGCCAACCCAACATGTACCTTTGGAGACACCTGTAGAGCTCCTTTATAATCACCCAGTTACGTTGTGACGTTTGGTAGCACACAAAGTGTTCCTCCGGCAAACGGGAGTTGCATAATCTCATAGTCATAGGAACATGTATAAGTCATGAAGAAAGCAATAGCAACATACTAAACGATCGGGTGCTAAGCTAATGGAATGGGTCATGTCAATCAAATCATTCATCTAATGATGTGATCCCGTTAATCAAATAACAACTCTTTTGTCCATGGTTAGGAAACATAACCATCTTTGATTAACAAGCTAGTCAAGTAGAGGCATACTAGTGACACTCTGTTTGTCTATGTATTCACACATGTATTATGTTTCCGGTTAATACAATTCTAGCATGAATAATAAACATTTATCATGATATAAGGAAATAAATAATAACTTTATTATTGCCTCTAGGGCATATTTCCTTCAGTCTCCCACTTGCGCTAGAGTCAATAATCTAGATCACATCACCATGTGATTAACATTGATAGTTCACATCATCATGTGATTAACACCCATAGTTCACATCGCCATGTGACCAACACCCAAAGGGTTTGCTTGTGAGAGAATCTTAGTCAACGGGTCTGCCATATTCAGATCCATATGTATTTTACAAATTTCTATGTCAACAATGCTCTACATGGAGCTACTCTAGCTAATTGCTCCCACTTTCAATATGTATCTAGACCGAGACTTAGAGTCATCTAGATTGCGTAACCTTTACGACGAACCTTTTTGTCACGTCCATAATCGAGAAACATATCCTTATTTCACTAAGGATAATTCTGACCGCTGTCCAGTGATCTACTCCTAGATCACTATTGTACTCCCTTGCCAAATCAGTGCAGGGTATACAATAGATCTGGTATACAACATGACATACTTTATAGAACCTATGGCCAAGGCATAGGGAATGACTTTCATTCTCTTTCTATCTTCTGCCGTGGTCAGGCTTTGAGTCTTACTCAACTTCACACCTTGTAATACAGGCAAGAACTCTTTCTTTGACTGCTCCATTTTGAACTACTTCAAAATCTTGTCAAGGTATGTACTCATTGAAAAAACTTATCAAGCGTCTTGATCTATCTCTATAGATCTTGGAGCTCCATATGTAAGCAGCTTCACCGAAGTCTTTCTTTGAAAAACTCCTTTCAAACACTCCTTTATGCTTTACAGAATAATTCTACATTATTTCCGATCAACAATATGTCATTCACATATACTTATCAGAAATGCTGTAGTGCTCCCACTCACTTTCTTGTAAATACAGGCTTCACCGCAAGTCTGTGTAAAACTATATGCTTTGATCAACTCATCAAAGCGTATATTCCAACTCCGAGATGCTTGCACCAGTCCATAGATGGATCGCTGGAGCTTGCACATTTTGTTAGCACCTTTCGGATTGACAAAACCTTCTGGTTGCATCATATACAACTCTTATTTAATAAATCCATTAAGGAATGCAGTTTTGTTTATCCATTTGCCAGATTTCATAAAATGCGGTAATTACTAACATGATTCGGACAGACTCAAGCATAGATACGAGTGAGAAGCTCTCATCGTAGTCAACACCTTGAACTTGTCGAAAACCTTTTGCGACAATTCTAGCTTTGTAGATAGTAACACTACTATCAGTGTCCGTCTTCCTCTTGAAGATCTATTTATTCTCAATTGCTTGTCGATCATCGGGCAAGTCAACCAAAGTCCAAACTTTGTTCTCATACATGGATCATATCTCAGATTTCATGGCCTCTAACCATTTCACGGAATCTGGGCTCATCATCGCTTCCTCATAGTTCATAGGTTCGTCATGGTCAAGTAACATGACCTCCAAAACAGGATTATCGTACCACTCTGGTGCGGATCTCACTCTGGTTTACCTACGAGATTCGGTAGTAACTTGATCTGAAGTTACATGATCATCATCATTAGCTTCCCCACTAATTGGTGTAGTAGTCACAAGAACAGATTTTGTGATGAACTACTTTCCAATAAGGGAGAAGGTACAATTACCTTATCAAGTTTTCTACTTTCTTCCCACTCACTTCTTTTGAGAGAAACTCCTTCTCTAGAAAGTTTCCGAATTTAGCAACAAAAGTCTTGCCTTCGGATCTGTGATAGAAGGTGTATCCAATAGTTTCCTTTGGATATCCTATGAAGACACATTTCTTCGATTTGGGTTTGAGCTTATCAGGTTGAAACTTTTTCACATAAGCATTGCAACCTCAAACTTTAAGAAACGACAGCTTAGGTTTCTTGCCAAACCATAGTTCATACCGTGTCGTCTCAACGGATTTAGATGGTGCCCTATTTAACGTGAATGCAGCTGTCTCTAATGCATAACCCCAAAACGATAGTGGTAGATCTGTAAGATACATCATAGATCGCACCATATCTAATAAAGTACGGTTATGACGTTCGGACACACTATTACATTGTGGTGTTCCAGGTGGCGTGAGTAGTGAAACTATTTCACATTGTTTTTAACTGAAGGCCAAACTCGTAACTCAAATACTCTTCTCTACGATCAGATCGTAGAAACTTTATTTTCTTGTTACGATGATTTTTCACTTCACTCTGAAATTCTTTGAATTTTTCAAATGTTTCAGACTTATGTTTCATCAAGTAGATATACTCATATCTGCTCAAATCATCTGTGAAGATCAGAAAATAATGATACCTGTCGCGAGCCTCAATATTCATCGGACCACATACATCAGTATGTATGATTTCCAACAAATCTGTTGCTCGCTCCATTGTTCCAAAGAACGGAGTCTTAGTCATCTTGCCCATGAGGCATGGTTCGCAAGCATCAACTGATTCATAATCAAGTGATTCCAAAAGTCCATCAGCATGGAGTTTCTTCATGCGCTTTACACCAATATGACCTAAACGGCAGTGCCACAAATAAGTTGCACTATCATTATTAACTTTGCATCTTTTGGTTTCAATATTATGATTATGCATATCACTACGATCGAGATCCAACGAACTATTTTCATTGGGTGTGTAACCATATAAGGTTTTATTCATGTAAACAGAACAACAATTTATTCTCTTACTTAAATGAATAACCGTATTACAATAAACATGATCAAATCATATTCATGCTGAACGCAAACACCAAATAACACTTATTTAGGTTCAACACTAATCCCGAAATTATAGGGAGTGTGCGATGATGATCATATCAATCTTGGAACCACTTCCAACACACATCGTCACTTCACCCTTAACTAGTCTCTGTTTATTCTGCAACTCCCGTTTCGAGTTACTAATCTTAGCAACTGAACTAGTATCAAATACCGAGGGGTTGCTATAAACACTTAGTAAAGTACACATCAATAAGATGTATATCAAATATACTTATGTTCACTTTGCCATCCTTCTCATCCGCCAATCACTTGGGGTAGTTCCGCTTCTAGTGACCAGTCCCTTTGCAGTAGAAGCACTTAGTCTCAGGCTTAGGACCAGACTTGGGCTTCTTCACTTGAGCAGCAACTTGCTTGCCGTTCTTCTTGAAGTTCCCCTTGTTCCCTTTGCCCTTTTCTTGAAACTAGTGGTCTTGTTAACCATCAACACTTGATGTTTTTTCTTGATTTCTACCTACGTCGATTTCAGCATCACGAAGAGCTTGGGAATTACTTTTGTCATCCCTTGCATATTATAGTTCATCACGAAGTTCTACTAACTTGGTGATGGTGACTAGAGAATTCTGTCAATCACTATTTTATCTGGAAGATTAACTCCCACTTGATTCAAGCGATTGTAGTACCCAGACAATCTGAGCACACGCTCACTAGTTGAGCGATTCTCCTCCATCTTTTAGCTATAGAACTTGTTGGAGACTTCATACCTCTCAACTCGGGTATTTGCTTGAAATATTAACTTCAACTCCTGGAACATCTCATATGGTCCATGACGTTCAAAACGTCTTTGAAGTCCCGATTCTAAGCTGTTAAGCATGGTGCACTAAACTATCAAGTAGTCATCATATTGAGCTAGCCAAACGTTCATAACATCTGCATCTGCTCCTGCAATAGGCCCGTCACCTAGCGGTGCATCAAGGACATAATTCTTCTGTGCAGCAATGAGGATAAACCTCAGATAACGGATCCAATCCGCATCATTGCTACTAATATCTTTCAACACAATTTTCTCTAGGAACATATCAAAATAAACATATGAAAGCAACAATGCGAGCTATTGATCCACAACATAGATATGCTAATACTACCAGGACTAAGTTCATGATAAATTAAAGTTCAATTAATCATATTACTTAAGAACTCCCACTTAGATAGACATCCCTCTAATCTTCTAAGTGATCACGTGATCCAAATCAACTAAACCATAACCGATCATCACATGAAATGGATTAGTCTTCAATGGTGAACATCATTATGTTGATCATATCTACTATATGATTCACGCTCGACCTTTCGGTCTCCGTGTTCCGAGGCCATATCTGCATATGCTAGGCTCGTCAAGTATAACCCGAGTATTCTGCGTGTGCAAAACTGGCTTGCACCCGTTGTAGATGGACATAGAGCTTATCACACCCGATCATCACGTGGTGTCTGGGCACGATGAACTTTGGCAACGGTGCATACTCAGGGAGAACACTTCTTGATAATTTACTGAGAGATCATCTTATAATGCTACCGTCAATCAAAGCAAGATAAGATGCATAAAAAGATAAACATCACATGCAATCAATATAAGTGATATGATATGGCCATCATCATCTTGTGCTTGTGATCTCCATCTCCGGAGCACCGTCATGATCACCATCGTCACCGGCGCGACACCTTGATCTCCATCGTAGCATCGTTGTCGTCTCGCCAATCTTATGCTTCCACGACTATCGCTACCGCTTAGTGATAAAGTAAAGCATTACATCGCGATTGCATTGCATACAATAAAGCGACAACCATATGGCTCCTGCCAGTTGCCGATAACTCAGTTACAAAACATGATCATCTCATAAAATAAAATTCAGCATCATGCCTTGACCATATCACATCACAACATGCCTTGCAAAAACAAGTTAGACGTCCTCTACTTTGTTGTTGCAAGTTTTACGTGGCTGCTATGGGCTTAAGCAAGAACCAATCTCACCTACGCATCAAAACCACAACGATAGTTTGTCAAATAGACTCCGTTTTAACCTTCGCAAGGACAAGGCGTAGCCACACTTGGTTCAACTAAAGTTGGAGAGACTGTCGCCAGCAAGCCACCTATGTGCAAAGCACGTCGGGAGAACCGGTCTCGCGTAAGCGTACGCGTAATGTCGGTCCGGGTCGTCTCGTCCAACAATACCGCGGAACCAAAGTATGACATGCTGGTAGGCAGTATGACTTATATCGCCCACAACTCACTTGTGTTCTACTCGTGCATATAACATCAAACCATAAAACCTAGGCTCTGATACCACTATTGGGGAACGCAGTAATTTCAAAAATTGTCCTACACACACACAAGATCTGCATAGCAACGAGAGGGGAGAGTGTTGTCTACGTACCCACGCAGACCGACTACGGAAGCATTGACGCAACGTAGAGGAAGTAGTCGTACGTTTTCCCGATCCGACCGATCCAAGCACCGTTACTCCGGCACCTCCGATGTCTTAGCACACGTACAGCTCCATGACGATCCCCGGGCTCCGATCCAGCAAAGCGTCGGGGAGGAGTTCCATCAACATGATGGCGTGGTGACGATCTTGATGTTCTACTGTCACAGGGCTTCGCCTAAGCACCGCTACAATATGATCGAGGTGGAATATGGTGGCAGGGGGCACCGCAAACGGCTAAGGAACGATCTCAAGGATCAACTTGTGTGTCTAGAGGTGCCCCCCTGCCCCCGTATATAAAGGATCCAAGGGGGAGGGGGCGGCCGGCCAGGAGGAGGGCGCAAGAGGAGTCCTACTCCTACCGGGAGTAGGACTCCCCCCCCCAATCCTAGTTGGAATAGGATTCCCCGAGGGGGAAAGAGAGAGAGGGGGGCCGGCCACCTCTCCTTGTCCTAATAGGACTAGGGGAGGGGGAGGCGCGCAGCCCACCTTGGTCTGCCCCTTTCTCCTTTCCACTAAAGCCCACTAAGGCCCATATAGCTCCCGGGGGGTTCCGGTAACCTCCCGGTACTCCGGTAAAATCTTGATTTCACCCGGAACACTTCCGATATCCAAACATAGGGTTCCAATATATCAATCTTTATGTCTCGACCATTTCGAGACTCCTTGTCATGTCCATGATCACATCCGGGACTCCGAACTAACTTCGGTACATCAAAATGCATAAACTCATAATAACTGTCATCGTAACGTTAAGCGTGCGGACCCTATGGTTCGAGAACAATGCAGACATGACCGAGACACATCTCCGGTCAATAACCAATAGCGGGACCTGGATGCCCATATTGGCTCCTACATATTCTATGAAGATCTTTATCGGTCAGACCGCATAACAACATACGTTGTTCCCTTTGTCATCGGTATGTTACTTGCCCGAGATTCGATCGTTGGTATCCAATACCTAGTTCAATATCGTTATCGGCAAGTCTCTTTACTCGTTCTATAATACATCATCCTGCAACTAACTCATTAGTTGCAATGCTTGCAAGGCTTAAGTGATGTGCATTACCGAGAGGGCCCAGAGATACCTCTCCGACAATCGGAGTGACAAATCCTAATCTCGAAATACGCCAACCCAACATGTACCTTTGGAGACACCTATAGAGCTCCTTTATAATCACCCAGTTATGTTGTGACGTTTGGTAGCACACAAAGTGTTCCTCCGGCAAACGGGAGTTGCATAATCTCATAGTCATAGGAACATGTATAAGTCATGAAGAAAGCAATAGCAACATGCTAAACGATCGGGTGCTAAGCTAATGGAATGGGTCATGTCAATCAGATCATTCATCTAATGATGTGATCCCGTTAATCAAATAACAACTCTTTTGTCCATGGTTAGGAAACATAACCATCTTTGATTAACAAGCTAGTCAAGTAGAGGCATACTAGTGACACTCTGTTTGTCTATGTATTCACACATGTATTATGTTTCCGGTTAATACAATTCTAGCATGAATAATAAACATTTATCATGATATAAGGAAATAAATAATAACTTTATTATTGCCTCTAGGGCATATTTCCTTCAAAACATAGCACTGTCGAGAACATACTTGATGTGGGTGTATGATACGTCCATTTTGCATCATGCTTTTATATCAATATTTATTGCATTATGGGTTGTTATTACACATTATGTCATAATACTTATGCCTATTCTCTCTTATTTTACAATGTTTACATAAAGAGGTAGAATGCCGGCAGATGGGATTCTGGCTGGAAAATGAGCAAATATTAGAGACGTATTCTGCACAGCTCCAAAAGCCTGAAATTTCACGGATGATGTTTTCCAAATATATAAAAAACATTGAGCACAAGAAGTTCACCAGGGGGCACACCCTGCCCACGAGGGTGGGGCGCGCGCCCTACCCCCCTGGGCGCGCCCCCTACCTCGTGGGCCCCCTGGTGGCCCTCCGGTGACCATCTTGTGCTATATGGACTCTTTCAATGGGAAAAAAATCATAAGCCATCTTCTCGGACGAAACTCCACCGCCACGAGGCGGAACCTTGGCGGAGCCAATCTAGGGTTCTGGCGGGGCTGTTCTGCCGGGGAAACTTCCCTCCCGGAGGGGGAAATCATCGCCATCGTCATCACCAACGCTCCTCTCATCGGGAGAGGGCAATCTCCATCAACATCTTCATTAGCACCATCTCATCTCAAAACCCTAGTTCATCTCTTGTATCCAATTCTTGTCTCCAAGTCCGGGATTGGTGCTAGTAGGTTGCTAGTAGTGTTAATTGCTCCTTGTAGTTGATGCTAGTTGATTTAATTGGTGGAAGATCATATGTTCAGATCCTATATGCACATTAATACCCCTCTGATTATGAACATGTTTATGCTTTGTTAGTAGTTACTTTTGTTCCTGAGGACATGGGAGAAGTCTTGCTATTAGTAGTCATGTGAATTTGGTATTCGTTCGATATTTTGATGAGATGTATGTTGTCTCTCCTCTATTGGTGTGTGTGAACGTTGACTACATGACACTTCACCATTGTTTGGGCCTAGAGGAAGGCATTGGGAAGTAATAAGTAGATGATGGGTTGCTAGAGTGACAGAAGCTTAAACCCTAGTTTATGCGTTGCTTCGTAAGGGGCTGAATTGGATCCATATGTTTCAAGCTATGGTTAGGTTTACCTTAATACTTTTGTTGTATTTGCGGATGCTTGCAATAGAGGTTAATCATAAGTGGGATGTTTGTCCAAGTAAGGGCAGCACCCAAGCACCGGCCCACCCACATACCAAATTATCAAAGTACCGAACGCGAATCATATGAGCGTGATGAAAACTAGCTTGACGATATTCCCATGTGTCCTCGGGAGCGCTTTACATCATATAAGAGTTTGTCCAGGCTTGTCCTTTGCTACAAAAGGATTAGGCCACCTTGCTGCACTTTATTTACTTTTGTTACTTGTTGCTTGTCACAAATTATCCTATCACAAAACTATCTGTTTCCACTTATTTCAGTACTTGCAAAGAATACCTTGCTGGAAACCACTTACCATTTCCTTCTGCTCCTTGTTGGGTTCGACACTCTTACTTATCGAAAGGACTACGATATATCCCCTATACTTGTGGGTCATCAAGACTCTTTTCTGGTGCCGTTGCCGGGGACTGAAGCGCCTTTGGTAGGTGGAATTTGGTAAGGAAAAATTTATATAGTGTGCTGAAATTTACTGTCACTTGTCACTATTGAAGGTAATCCTCTGAGAGGCTTGTTCGGGGTATCTTCACCCCGACCAGTAGAGCAAAGAGTTGCTCCTCAACTTACTGAACCTGCTGAAAATGAATATGAAAATGAAAATGCTTGCTTTAAAGTTCCTTCGGGTATGATAGAAAAACTGCTAGCTAATCCTTTTCTAGGAGATGGAACAAAACATCCTGATGAACATTTGATATATGTGGATTATTTAAGCTTGCAGGTGTACCCGGAGATGTTGTTAAGAAGAAGGTCTTCCCTTTATCTTTGAGGGGAGATGCATCGAAATTGAAATGGAGTCTTGGAACTATAAACGATTGAAATTGGAATTTCATCAAAAGTTTTATCCTATGCATCTTGTTCATCGTGATCGCAATTATATATATAATTTTTGGCCTCGCGAAGAAGAAAGCATCGCTCAAGCTTGGGGGAGGCTTAAATCAATGTTATATTCATGCCCCAATCATGAGCTCTCAAGAGAAATGATTATTCAAAAATTTTATGCTTGGCTTTCTGATAACAATCGCACCATGCTTGATACTTCTTGTGCTGGCTCTTTTATGATGAAGACTATTGAATTCAAATGGGATTTATTGGAAAGAATTAAATGCAACTCCGAAGATTGGGACATCGACAATGGTAAGGAGTCAGATATGATACCTAGTTTGATTGTGTTAAATATTTTATGGATACCGATATTTTTCGTAAATTTAGCACTAAATATGGACTTGACTCTAAGATAGTAGCTTCTTTCTGTGAATCTTTTGCTGCTTATGTTGATCTCTCCAAGGAGAAGTGGTTTAAATATCATCCCCCATAGAAGTAAAAGTAGCTGCACATATTAAAGTTGAATAAAAGACTATTACTTATAATGATCCTATTGTTCCTACTTATGTTGAGAAACCACCTTTCCCTGTTAGGATCAAGGATCATGCTAAAGCTTCAACTGTGGTTTGTAAAAGCAATATTAAAACATATACACCTCCTGAGCAAGTTAAAGTTGAACCTAATATTGCTATTGTTAAAGATCTCTTGTCTGATAATATAGATGGGCATGTTATTTATTTCTGTGATGAAACTACTAGAATTGCTAAACCCCGTGATGCAGATAAACCTAGACCTGTGGTAGGTATGCCTGTTATTTTTGTTAAAATAGGAGATCATTGTTATCATGGCTTATGTGATATGGGTGCTAGTGCTAGTGCAATACCTATTGACTTATACAACGAAATTATGCATGACATTGCACCTGTTGAGTTAGAAGATATTGATGTCAAAATTAAACTTGCTAATAGAGATACTATTTCACCAATGGGAATTGTTAGAGATGTTGAAGTCTTGTGTGGGAAAACTTAATATCCTGCTGATTTTCTTGTTCTTGGTTCCCCACAAGATAGTTTTTGTCCCATTATATTTGGTAGACCCTTCTTAAATACTGTTAATGCTACCATAGATTGCAAAAGGGATGTTGTTACTGTCGGTTTAGATGATATGACTCATGAATTTAATTTTTCTAAATTTAGTAGACAACACCGTGAAGAAGAATTACCTAGTAAAGATGACATTATTGGTCTTGCTTCTATTGCCGTACCTCCTAGTGATCCTTTAGAACAATATTTACCAGACCATGAAAATGATATGTTTATGAATGAAAGAATGGAATTAGATGATGTATTCTTTAAACAGGAACCTATTCTAAAACATAATTTACCTATTGAAATCCTAGGAGATCCTCCTCCACCCAAGGGTGATCCCATGTTTGAGCTTAAACCGTTACCGGATACTCTTAAATATGCTTATCTTGATGAGAAAAAGATATATCCTATTATTATTAGTGCTAACCTTTCAGAACATGAAGAAGAGAGATTATTGAAAATTCTGAAGAAGGACCATGAGGCAATTGGGTATACTCTTGATGATCTTAAGGGCATTAGTCCCACTCTATGCCAACATAAAATTAATTTGGAAGAAGATGCTAAACCAGTTCGTGATCATCAACGCCGTCTGAATCCTAAAATGAAAAAAGTGGTAAGAAAGGAGATACTAAAGCTCCTTGAGGCAGGTATAATTTACCCTGTTGCTGATAGTCAGTGGGTAAGTCCTGTCCATTGTGTCCCTAACAAGGAAGGTATTACTGTTGTTCCTAATGATAAAGATGAATTGATTCCTCAAAGAATTATTATTGGTTATAGGATGGTAATTGATTTCCTCAAATTAAATAAGGCTACTAAATAAGATCATTACCCCTTACCTTTTATCGATCAAATGCTAGAAAGATTATCCAAACATACACATTTTTGCTTTCTAGATGGTTATTCTGGTTTCAATCAAATACCTGTGTCAGCCAAAGATCAATCAAAGACTACTTTTACATGCCCTTTTGGTACTTTTGCTTATAGACGTATGCCTTTTGGTTTATCTAATGCACCTGCTACCTTTCAAAGATGCATGATGGCTATATTCTCTGACTTTTGTGAAATGATTTGTGAGGTTTTCATGGACGACTTTTCCGTCTATGGATCTTCTTTTGATGATTGCTTGAGAAACCTTGATCGAGTTTTGCAGAGATATGAAGAAACTAATGTTGTCTTGAATTGGGAAAAGTGCCACTTTATGGTTAATGAAGGTATTGTCTTGGGGCATAAAGTTTCTAAAAGAGGTATTGAAGTTGATAAAGCCAAGGTTGATGCTATTGAAAAGATGCCATGTCCCAAAGACATCAAAGGTATAAGAAGTTTCCTTGGTCATGCCGGTTTTTATAGGAGGTTCGTCAAGGACTTCTCAAAAATCTCTCGGCCGCTGACTAATTTATTACAAAAAGATATACCATTTGTTTTTTATGATGATTGTGTAGAAGCATTTGAAATACTTAAGAAAGCATTGATCTCTGTGCCTATCGTTCAACCACCTGATTGGAATTTACCCTTTGAAATTATGTGTGATGCTAGTGATTATGCTGTAGGTGCTGTTCTAGGACAAAGAGTTGATAAGAAACTAAATGTTATTCAATATGCTAGTAAAACTCTAGACAATGCTCAAATAAATTATGCTACTACTGAAAAAGAATTCTTAGCAGTTGTATTTGCCTGTGATAAGTTTAGACCCTATATTGTTGATTCTAAAGTAACTATTCACACTGATCATGCTGCTATTAAATATCTTATGGAAAAGAAAGATGTTAAACCTAGACTTATTAGATGGGTTCTCTTGCTACAAGAATTTGATTTACATATTGTTGATAGAAAAGGAGCCGAGAACCCCGTTGCAGACAACTTGTCTAGGTTAGAAAATGTGCTTGATGACCCACTACCTAGTGATGATAGCTTTCCTAATGAGCAACTAAATGTCATAAATGCTTCTCATACTGCTCCATGGTATGCTGATTATGCTAATTACATTGTTGCTAAGTTTATACCACCTAGTTTCACATACCAGCAAAAGAAAAGGTTCTTTTATGATTGGAGGCATTACTTTTGGGATGACCCACATCTTTACAAAGAAGGAGTAGATGGTGTTATTAGACGTTGTGTACCAGAGCATGAACAGGAACAGATCCTACGCAAGTGTCACTCCGAAGCTTATGGAGGGCACCATGCTGGAGATATAACCGCACATAAGGTACTACAATCTGGTTTTTATTGGCCTACTCTCTTCAAGGATGCCCGTAAGTTTGTCTTATCTTGTGATGAATGTCAAAGAATTGGTAATATTAGTAGACGTAAAGAAATGCCTATGAATTAATCACTTGTTATTGAACCATATGATTTTTGGGGCTTTGACTATATGGGACCTTTTCCTTCCTATAATGGTTATACACATATTTTAGTTGCTGTTGATTACGTTACTAAGTGGGCAGAAGCTATTCCAACTAGTAGTGCTGATCATAACACTTCTATTAAAATGCTTAAAGATGTTATCTTTCCAAGGTTTGGAGTCCCTAGATATTTAATGACTGATGGTGGTTCACATTTTATTCATGGTGCTTTCCATAAAATGCTTGCTAAATGTGATGTTAATCATAGAATTGCAACCCCTTATCACCCTCAGTCTAGTGGTCAAGTAGAATTGAGTAATAGAGAACTCAAATTAATTTTGCAAAAGACTGTTAATAGGTCCAGAAAGAATTGGTCCAAGAAACTTGATGATGCATTATGGGCCTATAGAACTGCATATAAAAATCCTATGGGTATGTCTCTATATAAAATGGTCTATGGAAAAGCATGTCACTTACCTCTCGAACTAGAACACAAGGCTTATTGGGCTATTAAAGAATTAAATTATGATTTTAAACTTGCTGGTGAGAAGAGGTTATTTGATATTAATTCACTTGATGAATGGAGAACCCAAGCTTACGAAAATGCCAAGTTGTTTAAAGAAAAAGTTAAAAGGTGGCATGATAAAGGAATACAAAAGCGTGAGTTTAATGTAGGTGATTATGTATTGCTATACAACTCTTGTTTAAGATTTTTTGCAGGAAAACTTCTCTCTAAATGGGAAGGTCCCTACGTTATCGAAGAGGTCTACCATTCCGGTGCCATAAAAATCAACAACTTCAAAGGCACAAATCCGAAGCTGGTAAATGGTCAAAGAATCAAACATTATATCTCAGGTAATCATATAAATGTTGAAACCAATGTTATTGAAACTATAACCCCAGAGGAATACATAAGAGACACTTTCCGGAATGTTTCAGACTCCGAAAAGGAATAGGTATGTGGTACAGTAAGTAAACCGACTCCAAAACAGTTTTTAAGGCAATATTTCTCCGTTTTGGAATATTTATTAAAATAGAAAAATAAGCAGCAGTCCAGAAAGGACACGAGGTCCCCACGAGGGTGGAGGGCACGCCCTACCCCCCTAGGCGCGCACCCTACCTCGTGGGCACCTCGTGTGCTCTCCGGACTCTGTTTTCTTACAGAACACATATTTTGGTCGGTAAAAATTCATTATATAACCTCCCGGGGGTTTTGACTCCCGTATCACGCAAAAATCTCTTGTCTTTGTTTCGAGTTGTTTTTCTGACAGATCTAGATTATCATGACGTCTCCAAGTGCACCCAAGGACAAGTTCTTCGAGAAGGTCATCAACCCTTACCTAGCGAAGGTGCAGCGACACCCTCAAACCATTGAGATGTGTGATGGGTTGTTGCACATCCGTGATGCTGAGGGACCGAAGGGGACTGGAAGCGTGGAGACGAGGCTCGAAGCAACGGAGCAACAAGTTTTCAAGTGTCAGGGGATGGTGGAGCATGGACTCAACTCCAACTACATGATGATCGCAGAGTTCACCAACAAACACAAGCTGGATGCCGACAACATCGGGGAGACCATCTTCAAGATTCACGAGAAAATTGAGCACTTCCAAGCTCAAATCTATGACCCGCAAAACCAAAACTGTGAGTATGAATATAGATTCAAAAGGATGAGTTTGGCTGCAGATATGAGGATCTCGGAGACTCGGTCATCCTTCTATGATGGTGAGCCTATGCCTTGGAAGAAGGGCGACAAGCCTACGCCATCAGCAACATCACCACCATCTCCTCCAACAAAGAAGAATTGAGTATCTGGTATGGGCACTCCACTTGGCAACTGCCAAGCTTGGGGGAGTGTCCCGGTATCGTATCACCATCACCTTTATCTTTACCGTTTTTCTTAGTTCGATCCTTTTGGTAATATCTTGATCTAGTAGAATAAAAGTACTTAGTATGATCTAGTTGTGAGTTTTGCTTTATTATCCTTCTATGTAATTGAGTCTATGAGCTATATAATAAAGATTAGTGTTGAGTCAAGGGCTTGCCTATTTTTGCCATGATCCCAAATAAAAGAAAAGAAAAGAGAAAGAAATAAAAAGAAACACAGAGATCATGTGAGTCTTATGGAGAGTAATGAGCTCACATAGAAAGAGTATGATGAATAAAAGTTATTGAGGGTTGACAAACATAGTTCTGGTCATCGTTGCAATTAATAGGAAGTAATAAAGAAAGAGGGGTCTTCACATATAAATATACTATCTTGGACATCTTTTATGATTGTGAGCACTCATTAAAATATGACATGCTAAATAGTTGACATTGGAAAAGGAAGACACCATAATGGGTTATGTTTTCTTACATATGAGATAAATTATATCGTCTTGGATCCTCCAACATGTTGAGCTTGACTTTATCCCTCATGCTAGCCAAATTCATTGCACCAAGTAGAGATACTACTTGTGCTTCCAAACACCCTTAAACCAGTTTTGCCATGAGAGTCCACTATACCTACCTATGGATTGAATTAGATCCATCAAGTAAGTTGTCATCGGTGCAAGCAATAAATATTGCTCTCTGGATATGTATGATTGATTGGTGTGGAAGAAATAAGCTTTATACAATCGTGTGATATGGAAGTAATAAAAGCGACAGACTGCATAATAAAGGTCCATATCACAAGTGGCAATATAAAGTGATGTTCTTTCACATTAGGATTTTCTGCATCCAACCATAAAAGCGCATGACAACCTCTGCTTCCCTCTGCGAAGGGCCTATCTTTTACTTTTATCTCCTTTACTGCAAAAGAGTCATGGTGATCTGCACCCTTCCTTTTTACATTTTACCCTTTGGCAAGAACAATATGTTGGAAAGATCCCTATATATATGGCTAATTGGATGTGGGTTTTCATGAACTATTACTGTTGACATTACCCTTGAGGTAAAACGTTGGGAGGCAAAACTATAAGCCCCTATCTTTCTCTGTGTCCGATTAAAACTCCATACCCAGAAGTATTGCATGAGTGTCAGCAATTGTGAAAGACTATATGATAGTTGAGTATGTGGACTTGCTGAAAAGCTCTTATACATTTACTCTTTCCTATGTTATGATAAATTGCAATTGCCTCGATGACTAAGATTATAGTTTGTTAGTTTTCAATGAAGTTTACGATTCATAGTTAATATTGTGATTGAATTATTACTCTAGCATAAGATATTATATGACAAGAATTATATAAGTTGCTGCTCTAAGAATGATCATGATGCCCTCATGTCCGTATTTTATTTTTATCGACACCTTCATCTCTAAACATGAGGACAAGCAAGGTCTAAGCTTGGGGGAGTTGATACGTCCATTTTGCATCATGCTTTTATATCAATATTTATTGCATTATGGGCTGTTATTACACATTATGTCACAATACTTATGCCTATTTTCTCTTATTTTACAAGGTTTACATAAAGAGGTAGAATGCCGATAGCTGGGATTCTGGCTAGAAAAGGAGCAAATATTAGAGACCTATTCTGCACAGCTCCAAAAGTCCTGAAACTTCACGGATGATGTTTTCCAAATATATAAAAAACATTGAGCGCAAGAAGTTCACTAGGGGGGGCACACCCTGCCCACGAGGGTGGGGTGCGCGCCCTACCCCCCTGGGCGCGCCCCCCTACCTTGTGGGCCCCCTGGTGGACCTCCGGTGACCATCTTCTGCTATATGGGCTCTTTCGATGGGAAAAATCATAAGCCATCTTCTCGGACAAAACTCCGCCGCCACGAGGCGGAACCTTGGCGGAGCCATCTAGGGTTCTGGCGGGGCTGTTCTGCCGGGGAAACTTCCCTCCCGGAGGGGGAAATCATCGCCATCGTCATCATCAACGCTCCTCTCATCGGGAGAGGGCAATCTCCATCAACATCTTCATCAGCACCATCTCATCTCAAAACCCTAGTTCATCTCTTGTATCCAATTCTTGTCTCCAAGTCCGGGATTGGTGCTAGTAGGTTGCTAGTAGTGTTAATTGCTCCTTGTAGTTGATGCTAGTTGGTTTAATTGGTGGAAGATCATATGTTCAGATCCTATATGCACATTAATACTCCTCTGATTATGAACATGTTTATGCTTTGTGAGTAGTTACTTTTATTCCTGAGGACATGGGAGAAGTCTTGCTATTAGTAGTCATGTGAATTTGGTATTCGTTCGATATTTTGATGAGATGTATGTTGTCTCTCCTCTAGTGGTGTTATGTGAACATCGACTACATGACACTTCACCATTGTTTGGGCCTAGAGGAAGGCATTGGGAAGTAATAAGTAGATGATGGGTTGCTAGAGTGACAGAAGCTTAAACCCTAGTTTATGCGTTGCTTCGTAAGGGGCTGAATTGGATCCATATGTTTCATGCTATGGTTAGGTTTACCTTAATACTTTTGTTGTATTTGCGGATGCTTGCAATAGATGTTAATCATTAGTGGGATGTTTGTCCAAGTAAGGGCAGCACCCAAGCACCGGTCCACCCACATACCAAATTATCAAAGTACCAAACGCGAATCATATGAGCGTGATGAAAACTAGCTTGACGATATTCCCATGTGTCCTCGGGAGCGCTTTACATCATATAAGAGTTTGTCCAGGCTTGTCCTTTGCTACAAAAGGATTGGGCCACCTTGCTGCACTTTATTTACTTTTGTTAGTTGTTGCTCGTCACAAATTATCCTATCACAAAACTATCTGTTACCACTTATTTCAGTACTTGCAGAGAATACCTTGCTGGAAACCGCTTACTATTTTCTTCTGCTCCTCGTTGGGTTCGACACTCTTACTTATCGAAAGGACTAGGATAGATCCCCTATACTTATGGGTGATCAGTGTAATCCTTTTTGTTAATGTTCTTCGATGAGTCCAAGTAAAGAGCGTGGGAGTATCGGGGGTAGAGGATGACGTGGATGGCGCGCCCGCCGCTGTGCAAAATAAGTACACCTCAAATTAATTAGCCTCCACCATGCAAATGAATGATTGAAATCAAAGGAAGGATATCCACGCGAATGACTTACATGGGATGATAAGGCATGAGAATCGCCTCATTGTCCTTATTGGTGAGCATGAAATTGACGATGTATTCCCTCGCGTATTCACAGTGCTTTGCGCAGACTCCCAACAAGGCCTCGTGCATGAAGTACGGGTCAGCGACACAGATATGAGGTATCTGCTCAACCCCGATGAGGTAGTTCATGTGCAAAGCATAAAGGCGGACAAACGCAAAATCCAGCTTCTTCAAGTGAAACATGTCGAAGATGTAATCGTATCAAAGGAAGAACTTCTCCGTGGGGAATGTGTCGACGTACGACAAACCCCGCGGCACGTTAACCATGTAGAGTGGGTATCCTGGATTTTTTGAGGCGATGAGGCCTTTCTCTATTCGCAACACATTGTCATGAAGTCTCCTTAAATCGCCGAATCTGGCCCCTAGCGCTGCTTCAGGTAGGATTGGTTGACCGGGGATATGCCATTTTGCTGCACCGGGGATATCTATACGGTCTTGAACCCGAGGCTGATGAGGCGGCTGGATCACAGAAGTAGCTTTTTTGCCTTTCCTCGGTCTCTTCCTAGACTTCTTTACTACTGGAAGGTTATCCATAATATGTTCAGACTCCAGAGGCGGCAATTTAGGCACCGACTCATGACACTCAACCCCTAAGTAGGCGCCAGTATAGACATACTCTTGAGTGTCATCGTCATCCTCATCCTCATCTATGGCGACGTCACCGGCGACTAATGGAGTAGGCAAGGTGTTGATGTTCATACCTAACTGCGTGCTCATGGGTGTGCTCCCGGCCGCCTCCAAACGAAGCAGACTCTTTGGCCACAACAGGACCCACCCATTGCAACAATCACCAAGCCATCGTGGGGTCTCATCGTCATCCCCCACTAGTACCGGAGGAGCCAAATTCTCATGGCCCGGTTTGACACTGGCCACAGGAAACCTTGAAGACTTCCAGGGGGGTCGACTGGCTGTGGAACAATGGTTCCTTCGGCTCCATTATCGTCGCCTTCCCCACGTCCACCTTCTGGTCGCCGATGGTGTACAATATGGTGCATGGGGTTTCGTCGGCCTGCAAAGAAAAGTCGGTGACGTGAGACATCCGGAAGGCAATGAAAACGGGAGATTATACATTTATTGAAGGGGACCAGTGTGACAGATACCGTGAGGGCGTCGAGCTCAGCCAAAGACGAAGCACCGCCGAGCACGTCCGGTGCCGGAGCAGGTGCGGAAGCCGGTCCGGGGGCAGGTGCAGGAGCCGGTGAGGGAGCAGGTGCAGCAGCCGGTGCGGGAGCAGGTGCAGGAACCAGTGCTGGAGCAGGTGCGGGAGCAGGTGCAGGAGCCAGTGCGGGAGCAGGTGTTGGTGCAACGCTAGTCGATCTGCTCCTGAGGAAGTCAGCAAGGGGAAAGTCCGCTGCATTTTTTTCTGGATATTGCCTGCTCCAATTGAAAACGGCCGAAACCAAGGTAGTAGACATATCTACAAGCACTTGTTTTGCGGCAGCTACCGCTGTTGCGACTGTCTCAGATGATTTCTTTTCAACCGCAATCTCAACCTTCTTGTTGATGTTTTCTTCAGTAAACCTCCGTCTTTCCTTTCTCTCCTCCGTGGTCTCATGGTAGTACTTATTCCACGTGGCGCCATCTCCGACACCGTGCACGCATCCATACGACGGTCGAGTCTCCACCGGGAGTCCTTTCAATATGTTCAACACCCGGTTGAATGGAGTGTCCCACTTGGGCCTCGCCAACGCCTCAGATGGCGAGTCGCTTTCGGCCGCAATTCTGTGCTGCTCTCTCTACAAAAGGCACGAGGATCGTTTACAAGTATGACTAATATGCAGTCAAATTGATCAGAAACTAAAATTACCAACAGTCTAATGAACTCTGTCGTGACCGCGTTCTTCTCGAAAACCTTCTTCACTGGGTCCCAACGGTGCCGGGCCCTGAGGACGTCATGCTCCTGCGGGGCGGTGAACTCTGCCAAGGGGTCTGGGATGCCCAGACTCGCGGCTTCCACGTCCTCCTTGGCCCATATGGACCTCTTCCCGCCGTAACCACGGCTTCCGAGGTGGTGGCACCCAATGTTCTTCTGTTGAAGCCCCTTCATGTACTCTGACTTTTTTTGGCATCTTCGGCCTCGCAAGCCGCCTTGAATATTTCAAAGTGCTCTGTCGTTATTGTCGGATTATCCATTACAATCTCGGAGTGGGGTTCCTTTTCATTGACGATCCGATATTTCACCCTTGCTTTCTAGGCAGCCAATGCGTCACTAAACTTGCTCATGGCATGTTTGTTTATCTTCTTCATTGCCGGGTCCTTATCTGGATCTTTATAATCCTTTTCATTCCGGCCCGGGAACAAGAATATATGGTGCAACTTCTTTAGGAGGGAGGGCCTCATATTATCTATCTTGTTTAGTTTCTCATCTTTGATGGTGGCGGTTGTCCGTATGATGCATCCAATTTGATTGCCGTAGCACGCGCGCGCTTCCTCGGGCGCATTTGGATCAAAATTGCCGTCGTCCACCTCCGTGACCACCAGTCTAGTAGTCCGGAGCTTGTTAGGAAGTCGTCGCCTCTTTGCTTTCGGTTCTATACCGGCTCCGCTCCCCGAGGCAGTGCCGGTCTCAGTCTCAACATCGGTCTAGATGCCGGTCTGCGTGTCGGTCTCAGTCCCCGATGCGACCGGTGGGCCCAGAAACAACATCAGTTGATCATCAGCAAGCCTCAAAAATTTGTCTGCCGCCAGGTAGACATCGTCGCAATCACCAGAACCCTGGCTTTCATCGTTGCTAGCCATGTTTCCTACGATTAAATCTAGTAAATTAATTCTAGACCTAATAAAATGAATAATGACATATAAAAGGCCTATATTTTGCAGGAACGTCGACTTCTTCCCGGTACGGCAAATCCCGGGCACTCGATATTTTTTAGTTTGTAGCACAAGTCATGCCGAAATTCACGGAAAATTTCAGCATGACTTTTGCTAAAAAGTGGACAAATCGAGAACCTGAAATTTGCCGGAACGGAAATGAATCAACATTCCGGCAAAATATAGGCCACTCAGCTTCATTTCCTGGAAACAACAAAGCCACTTGGGCACAATCGAACCACTTCAATGAAAAGATATAACATGAGCAAAAACTATGGAGGAATTTGCATATAACATGGCCACTTTAATGAAAAGATATAATCAACAATAATGGAATATGCAAATGAACATCAATGACATATATCATATAACAACAATCTTGTTTTTTGTTTACATAGCAACAATTAGTTTAACCAAGTTTTTGAAAAGAAAAATAATTCTGTTTTTTGTTTATAGCTAAATGCCATAGCTACTGTTTTTTATTTATAGCTAAATACTTTTGTTTTTTGTCTAAAGCTAAAAGTCTAGGAACTCCATTTTCTCTAACCCTTCTGACCTCACCGAAATTTCCACAGCAAGACCTTAGTACCTACACCCAATTTCTTAAAAAATATTCAGGTGCATAGTCCAAATAATTCAAACTTCATTTGAATGAAATTTGGAACATATTCAGGTCCATGGTCTAAATAATTTTTTATAGCTAAGTGTTTTTTTGTTTATAGCCTCTGTTAATTTAAATCTAAATGCTATTATTATTTACATACCCTCTATTAATTTAAAGTTAAATGGAATTACTATTTAGGCATTTTCATAAAAAAATGCCCTAGCTAATTTCCTAAAAAAATTGCTAATCATTTTTCCTAAATGCTAAAAAATGCCTACTACCCTATACAAATCTAGGGTTCATATGAACACCTAGGGTTCATATGAACATCAACACAACATCAACATATATATGAATTACCCTAGCAGAGAGAGAGAGAGGAGGATAGGGGAGAGGAGAGGCAAAGCCTTATGGTCAGCGGCGATGGCAGGCTCTGGCTCGGGTGGCGGCAGTGAGGTCGAGGGCGGCGGCAATGAGCTCGAGGGAGGAGACGGTGAGGTCGACGACGGCCACGGGCGGCGGCTGTGAGGTCGAGGGCGGCCTCGGGCGGCGGCTGTGAGGTCGAGGGCGGCCTCGGGCGGCGGCGGTGTGGTCGAAGGCGGCCTCGGGCGGCGGCGGTGTGGTCGAAGGCGGCAGGGCGATGACAACGATGGAGCAGTTGGGGGAGAGGGGGAGTGGAGGGGGAAGGACTTAGCAAAATTTTGAGCTCGCGCGACCGGGGGTTAAGTCAAACCAGCAGTAGCTCGTTTTGCCAAACGCGCTATAGCTAGGTTAGCTATAGCATTTTCCGGTGAAACGCGCTAGAACTATTCCTTTCTGTTTTATTTTCCTTTTTCTTTTGTTTTCTTCACATTTTCTTTTTTTCATTTCTCCTCTTTCTATTTCTTTCATTTTCATTTACTTTTCTATTTATTTTCTTATTTATAGCAGTAGCGCTCTACAGCATAAACGCGTTGCTACAAAGTTTTTAGCAGTAGCGTGCTTCTGGAAGAATCGCTACTACTATTCCTACACAACCGGCACCAGCGAGGGAATTATAGTAGTAGCGCTTTTCCGCGTAGACGCGCTACTGCTACAGCAATGGTTGTAGCATGCTTTTGTAACAAGCGCTACTAATAAGTAGTAATAGCGCTGTGTTTTGACCAGCGCTACTGCTATACCTCTGCGTATAAGGTTTTCCCTAGTAGTGTATAGTCACCCAATTACGTTGTGACATTTGATAGCACACTAAGTGTTCCTCTGGTATTCGGGAGTTGCATAATCTCATAGTCATTGGAACATGTATAAGTTATGGAGAAAGCAATAACAATAAACTAAATGATAATAGTGCTAAGCTAACGGATGGGTCAAGTCAATCACGTCATTCTCTAATGATGTGACCCCATTCATCAAATGACAACTCATGTCTATGGTTAGGAAACTTAACCATCTTTGATTAACGAGCTAGTCAAGTAGAGGCATACTAGTGACACTCTGTTTGTCTATGTATTCACAAATGTACTAAGTTTTCGGTTAATACAATTCTAGCATGAATAATAAACATTTATCATGATATAAGGAAATATAAGTAACAACTTTATTATTGCCTCTAGGGCATATTTCCTTGTGTCTCCCACTTGCACTAGAGTCAATAATCTATATTACACAGTAATGATTCTGAACCCATGGAGTCTTGGTGCTGATCATGTTTTGCTAGTGAGAGAGGCTTAGTCAACGGGTCTACAACATTCAGATATGTATGTATCTTGCAAATTTCTGTCTCCCTCCTTGACTTGATCACGGATGGAATTGAAGCGTCTCTTGATGTGCTTGGTTCTATTGTTAAATCTGGATTACTTTGCCAAGGCAATTGCACTAGTATTGTCACAAAAGATTTTCATTGGACCCGATGCGCTAGGTATGACACCTAGATCGGATATGAACTCCTTCATCTAGACTCCTTCATTTGCTGCTTCCGAAGCAGCTATGTACTCTGCTTCACACGTAGATCCTGCCATGACGCTCTGCTTGGAACTGCACCAACTGACAGCTCCACCATCTAATAAAAATACGTATCCGGTTTGTGACTTAGAGTCATCCGGATCAGTGTCAAAGCTTGCATCGATGTAACCGTTTACGACGAGCTCTTTGTCACCTCCATAAATGAGAAACATATCCTTAGTCCTTTTCAGGTATTTCAGGATATTCTTGACCGATGTCCAGTGATCCACTCCTTGATTACTTTGGTACCTCCCTACTAAACTGATAGCAAGGCACACATTAGGTCTGGTACACAGCATTGAATACATTATAGAATCGATGGCTAAAGCATAGGGAATGACTTCCATTTTCTCTCTATCTTCTGCAGTGGTCGGGCATTGAGTCTGACTCAACTTCACACCTTGTAACACAGGCAAGAACCCTTTCTTTGCTTGATCCATTTTGAACTTCTTCAAAACTTTATCAAGGTATGTGCTTTGTGAAAGTCCAATTAAGCGTCTTGATCTATCTCTATAGATCTTGATGCCCAATATACAAGCAGCTTCACCGAGATCTTTAATTAAAAAATTCTTATTCAAGTATCCTTTTATGCTATTCAGAAATTCAGTATCATTTCTGATCAACAATATGTCATCTACATATAATATCAGAAATGCTACAAAGCTCCCACTCACTTTCTTGTAAATACAGGCTTCTCAAAAAGTCTATATAAAACCATATGCTTTGATCACACTATCAAAGCGTATATTCCAACTCCGAGAGGCTTGCACCAGTCCATAAATGGATCGCTGGAGCTTGCACACTTTGTTAGCACCTTTTGGATCGACAAAACCTTCTGGTTGCATCATATACAACTCTTCTTTAAGATATCCATTAAGGAATGCAGTTTTGATATCCATTTGCCAAATTTCATAATCATAAAATGCGGCAATTGCTAACATGATCCGGACGGACTTAAGCATCGCTACGGGTGAGAAGGTCTCATTGTAGTCAACTCCTTGAACTTGTCGAAAACATTTCACAACAAGTCGAGCTTTGTAGATAGTAACATTACCGCCAGCGCCAGTCTTCTTCTTGAAGATCCATTTATTCTCTATGGCTTGCCGATCATCAGGCAAGTCAACCAAAGTCCATACTTTGTTCTCATACATGGATCCCATCCTAGATTTCATGGCTTCAAGCCATTTTGCAGAATCTGGGCTCATCATCGCTTCCTCATAGTTCGTAGGTTCATCATGGTCCAGTAACATAACTTCCAGAACAGGATTACCGTACCACTCTGGTGTAGATCTTACTCTGGTTGACCTACGACGTTCGGTAGTAACTTGATCAGAAGTTTCATGATAATCATCATTAGCTTCCTCACTAATTGGTGTAGGAATCATTGGAACTGATTTCTATGATGAACTACATTCCAATAAGGGAGTAGGTACAATTACCTCATCAAGTTCCACTTTCCTCTCACTCACTTCTTTCGAGAGAAACTCCTTCTCTAGAAAGGATCCATTCTTAGCAACGAACAACTTGCCTTCGGATCTATGATAGAAGGTGTACCCAACAGTCTCTTTTGGGTATCCTGTGAAGACACATTTCTTGACAATCCATAGTTCATAAGGTGTCGTCTCAACGGATTTCGATGGTGCCCTATTTAATGTGAATGCTGTCGTGTCTAACGCATAACCCCAAAACGATAGCGGTAAATCAGTAAGAGACATCATAGATCGCACCATATCTAATAAAGTGTGGTTACGATGTTCGGACACACCATTACGCTGTGGTGTTCTAGGTGGCGTGAGTTGAGAAACTATTCCGCATTGTTTCAAATGAAGACCAAACTCATAACTCAAATATTCTCCTCCACGATCAGATCATAGAAACTTTATTTTCTTGTTACGATGATTTTCCACTTCACTCTGAAATTCTTTGAACTTTTCAAATGTTTCAGACTTATGTTTCATCAAGTAGATATACCCATATTTGCTCAAACCATTTGTGAAGGTCAAAAAATAACAATACCCGCCACGAGCATCAACACTCATCGGACCGCATACATCAGTTTGTATTATTTCCAATATGTTTGTTGCTCGTTCCATGGTTCACAAGCATCAAGTGATTGCAAAAGTCCATCAGCATGGAGTTTCTTCATGCGCTTTACACCAATATGAACCAAACAGCAGTACCACAAATAAGTTGCACTATCATTATTAAACTTATATCTTTTGGCTTCAATACTATGAATATGTGTATCACTACTATCAAGATTTAGTAAAAATAGACCACTCATCAAGGGTGCATGACCATAAAATATATTACTCATATAAATAGAACAACCATTATTCTCTGATTTAAAAGAATAACCGTCTCGCATCAAACAAGATCCAGATATAATGTTCATGCTTAACGCTGGCACCAAATAACAATTATTCAGGTCTAAAACTAATCCCGAAGGTAGATGTAGAGGTAGCGTGCCGACGGTGATCACATCGACTTTGGAACCATTTCCCAAGCGCATCATCACCTCGTCCTTAGCCAATCTTCGCTTAATCCGTAGCCCATGTTTCAAGTTGCAAATATTAGCAACAGGACCAGTATCAAATACCCAGGCGCTACTGCAGGCATTAGTAAGGTACACATCAATAACATGTATATAAAATATACCTTTCACCTTGCCATCCTTCTTATACGCCAAATACTTGGGGTAGTTCCGCTTCCAGTAACCAGTCACTTTGCAGTAGAAGCATTCAGTCTCAGGCTTAGGTCTAGACTTGGGCTTCTTCACTTGAGCAGCAACTTGCTTGCTGTTCTTCTTGAAGTTCCCCTTCTTCCCTTTGCCCTTCTTCTTGAAACTGGTGGTCTTGTTGACCATCAACACTTGATGCTCCTTCTTTATTTCTACCTCCGCAGCCTTTAGCATTGCAAAGAGCTCGGGAATTGTCTTATCCATCCCTTGCATATTATAGTTCATCACGAAGCTCTTGTAGCTTGGTGGAAGTGATTGAAGAACTCTGTCAATGACACTATCATCAGGAAGATTAACTCCCAGCTAAGTCAAGTGGTTGTGGTACCCAGTCATTCTGAGTATATGTTCACTGACAGAACTATTCTCCTCCATTTTGCAGTTGTAGAACTTATTGGAGACTTCATATCTCTCAATCTGAGCATTTGCTTGAGATATTAACTTCAACTCCTGGAACATCTCATGTGCTCCATGACGTTCAAAACGTCGTTGAAGTCCCGGTTCTAAGCCGTAAAGCATGTCAAACTAAACTATCGAGTAGTCATCAGCTTTGCTCTGCCAGATATTCTTAACGTTGTCAGCAGCATCTGCAGGAGGTGTCGGTGTCAAAACCGGCAGATCTCGGGTAGGGGATCCCGAACTGTGCATCTAAGGCGGATGGTAACAGGAGGCAGGGGACACGATGTTTTACCCAGGTTCGGGCCCTCTTGATGGAGGTAAAACCCTACATCCTACTTGATTTATTCTTGATGATATGGATATTACAAGAGTTGATCTACCACGAGATCGGAGAGGCTAAACCCTAGAAGCTAGCCTATGGTATGATTGTATGTTGTCCTACGAACTAAAACCCTCCGATTTATATAGACACCGGAAAGGGCTAGGGTTACACAAGGTCGGTTATAAAGGAGGAGATATACATATCCGTATTGCCTAGCTTGCCTTCCACGCCAAGTAGAGTCCCATCCGAACAAGAGACGAAGTCTTCAATCTTGTATCTTCATAGTATAACAGTCCGGGCAAAGGATATAGTCTGGCTGTCCGGAGACCCCCTAATCCAGGACTCCCTCAGTAGCCCCTGAACCAGGCTTCAATGACGATGAGTCCGGCGCGCAGTATTGTCTTCGGCATTGCAAGGCGGGTTCCTCCTCCGAATACACCATGGAAAAATTTGAATACAAGGATAGTGTCCGACCCTGCAAAATAAGTTCCACATACCACCATGGAGAGAATAATATTTCCACAAATCTAATTTGATGACTTGTTTTGGCAACATGACATTGTGCCATGGCCTGGTGATTATTCAAACCGTTTCCTTTAACTAGCCCCGCACATAATGCGAGGCAGTTTTTTGACACGTCTTATCAAAGCAGAGATTATGTCCCCCCTATTATGGGATTCTCATCAATACGGGCGTGGGTAACCCAACTGCGCCATCGATCACAGTGCTTGGGGGACAAGCGAGTTTCACCAGGCTAGTGGGGGCGCGTAGTTTCGGCCGCCCTTATAAAGGGACAAGGTTTAACCTTTTTCTACCCACGCCTTCTTCCTCCTTGCCCATCCATTCTTGCGCACTCGAGCTCCAACGCCCAAGTCCACATCCTTCCCCTCAACCTTCTCCAATCATGTCCGGAGCGGGAGGCAAATGGATGGCTTCCTCCGTTACGGAGGGACACATCAAGAAGCTGCGTGGAGTCGGATACATAGGTGCGAACATCGCGCGTCGGCTGCCCGCTGCGGGGCAGATTGTTCCTACCCCTGAACCTCATGAGAGGGTACTCTTCCTCCACCACTTCCTCTACGGACTGGGGTTTCTCCTCCATCAATTCGTCCGTGGTCTTATGTTCTATTACGGGCTAGACTTCCATGATCTGGCCCCAAACTTCATCCTCAACATCTTGGCGTTCATCGTCGTGTGTGAGGCTTTCCTCCGCATCCGCCCCCACTTCAGCCTATGGTTAAAGACCTTCAATATCAAGCCGAAGGTGGTGGGCGGCCAACAAGCAGAATGCGACGGAGCCATGGTGGGCAAGATGCCCAACGTCATATGGCTTGAAGGCTCCTTCGTGGAGACCATAGAGGGGTGGTTATCGGCGTGGTTCTACATCACCGAGCCACGCGACACCAACTGGGTGGCTACCCCTGAGTTTCGATCCAGAATCCCCACACGGATCACCTCCTGGAAAGAGAAGGGCCTATCCTGGGGTTCATCGGTGGAGCTGTACAGACTCCAGAAATGTATCCAGAATATAGAGAGCAAGAAGCTCAAGCTTGTCAATATAGTCGAGGTCATGCTCATCCACCGGATCCTCCCGTGTCAACAACGGGATTTCAACTTGTGGGAGTTCGACCCGGCCCAGCACCAGACTCTAAGCGAGCTCTTCGACACGACGCGCAAGGACGTCTGGAACGTGTTGTTCAAGGGCACCGAGGTCCCTCCCTCCCTCACCGAGTACCGCGGGCTAAGCGCGAAGCGCCGAGCGCATTCGGTGAGTTCCATACATCCGGTAGGATATTTTATTTCCCCTAGCTTAATCATGTGCGGGGTCTGATCTCCATGCCTTTGACAGGACTGGGTGGAGATGTCGGGGCAGATTAACTGTCGAGCCCCTCTGCCCGAAGACACTGCGGATGCTCTCCTTACGGAGATGCTGACTCCGACCCCTTATAAGGTGCCGGAAAAGACCAAGAAGGTCAAGGGAACCCGAAAGAGTTCTCGACGCCAGGTGTTGTCGGACTCATCGTCCGATAACTCTCCGACACACTCCTCCCCTGAAGACGAGGAGGAAGAAGAAGATGCTCCCCCTTCATTTGGGGGAGACAAAAAAAGGAAGGCCGCCCCAACCGGGGGGGGGGGGGGACGAAGGGTCCAAGAAGGGAAGGACTCTTCTTCTTGACTATTCCACCGCCGCCACCGAAGGCGAAGACGAGTGGCTGCTCAGGTCCAAGCCCCTGGCAAAGTCGTATGTATTCGGATGCCAGAATAACTCATAGCATACCTTTGTCGCACGGCCTCTCCTAACGTCGAATTATGACTATGCAGACCGCCGCGAGCCCGTATCGACGTATCGTCGGACGGCTCCCTGGGCTCGTCATTTATGGATAGCGATCCACTTCTGACCGCCACCTCCCCTTGCCCTACGGACGACGCCGAGGTATTGTCTCAAGAGGCACCGGGCCAAGGGGAGACAGTCCCGGAGGCGCCTCAAGGCGACCTTCCGGACTCCGGGAGCAGAAGGAGCAAGGCTCCCGAGGTGTCCGAGTTCGGCCCTCAGCCGAACACCATGCCAGAACCCCTAGTGGTTCCGGAATCGAGAAGGCGGCCTCCTTCCAAAAGGGGCAAAACGCCTGTGTCGGTGACCTCTGTCCATCCAGAGGCACCGGACAATCTGCTGGGAGCGCTTTGCAGCGCTTCCATCGACGAAGAGCACCGCACTATTATGAGTGCGGTGGTCCAGAAGGTTCAGTCCGCCAAGAGCGGACTGACTGAAGCCTGTGCCAGCCTTCTAAAAGGCTTTGAGGTAAGTTTTTGAAATGTAGGAAAAATATTACCGCATAGACAGTAGCCCCTGATGCTCTGTTCGGTGTTCAAAAAGAAAGGCTGAACGGAGGAGCAAACAATATCGCAGGAGTCTAATATAAGTATGTCTATATGCGGATGCAAGCTTTGCTGTTGGCCTCTACCGCACTGACTGCGGAGGTCGCCGCGCTGAAGGAGGACCTTAAAGGGTCCAAGGACGAGCTCGGCCTTAACAAGAGGCAACTCGAGGAGAACAAAGGTAAGTAGTACCTAGTCCATGGATATGTATAAAAAGAATGTGGTTGCAAAATGACAGGATCATCGTAAATTTGCCAGGGGCCACGACCGATGTGGCGACCCTGAAGCAAGCGCTATCCGAGGACGAAAACAAAGCGGCCAAGGAGCGCACCGAGCGGGAGAGGCATGAGGCTCGGGTGGCGAGGTGCAGCAAGAGCTCCACGCTCTCGTGACGAAGCACGAGGCGTTGGAGCTTGACTTGAAGACGTGAGAGTCCGAGCTTGCCGCGGTCCTCGAGAGCGCAAAGAGTGCCAAGGCCGAAGCCCAAAAGGCCCTCCAGGAGATTGATGCGATGAAGAAGATAGCGGCGGGTAAGGCATTCTATATGCAAAGCAAGCATGTGAAAGTGAATTACTTGTTACTTACCCGAATCCGGAGCTCTCCAGGAGCATTCGTAGATTTGCCCCGCAGCGTGTCGGATGCCGCACCGTTTTACCAGGCCGAGGAGGGAAGCTCAATGGAGAAGCTGTTCTGGTCTCAGTATACTGGGACCGAACACCCGATGCCTCTAAGAGACCAGCTGAAGCAACTGGTCGAGCTGCACAAGGCGGCCGAACAGGCCATGAAGGGCTTTATAGTCTGGATGTGGCCTGGCGACGCTCTTCCCAGCAGCTACTTCGGCCTGGTGAGGCGGCTTGTGGATGCCTGCCCGTGGCTTGAAGTCATCAAGCGGTCTGTCTGCATCGAAGGTGCATGCCAGGCTTTCGCCCGTGTGAAGGTGCAATGGGCCAAGATGGACGCCGTGAAGCTGGTGAAGGAAGGGCCGCCACAAGGCAAGGAGCATCGCCACCCCGAGATGTACTATGAGGGTGTCCTGAAGGGTGCTCGTCTTGTAGCAGACGAGTGTACGAAATATATAATATTCGAGTAAACTTGCTCATGTAATCCTGTATTTATGAAAACTTGTTCATATGCGCTATGCAACACTTGTTTGAATTTAAAATGTTACCTTCTGTTCGGCTGTTTATCAAATCTGAGAGATGGCTAGTCGTCGGCTTCTGCCCCCATGCCACAAGTGCTGGAGTGTTCGGGATAAACCTGAGCACTCTTGTTCCCATTGTTGGGTCCTTCGAGGCAGGTGCTCAGTACAACGAACAAGGCAATCGGACTATAATGCGTTATCACTCTCACTGAGCCATAGAATTCTATAATTTTAAATTTCGGCGAAGCCCCTCGTATTCGGAAGGCCGAACTCGGGGCATGATACACGCCTTAAGCCGGACAGGGCCGCCTCCTCGCTCTAAGCGGCATAAGTCTTTAGGGACTCGAAAACCTCTCGAACAGCGACCAGTCTCTCGCCTTATCATGACAGTCAGTTTTAGCTTTCTCTACTGAGGTGCTTAGCCCAGCAGAACCGGGGCACAATCACAGTAGTTCTCCCAGTGCTACCTTAGCCGATATAGCGGAACATAAGCTACCAAAACATGGGAACCGGGCAAACCCAACTATTGACCCAAGACATGATTCGGAGCTGATGCATATAATGCTATAAGTTCGGGGTGCCGCACTGTCGAAAGTGTTCGAACTTCTCACGCCGTATTATGGGGTATGCTTAAGCCCCTAGCGTATTGGCCATACCAGAGTGTACGGGTGCTGGATGTCATGAATGAACATATATGTATATAAAAGAAGAATGCGATAATAATCTTAATGCTATGCATTTTTTATTCAAAAGGGTGCTTTAAAGCATAATGATACAAGTAGTGCGATAAGCAAAAAGTAGGACTGTTTAACATGTCCCTTCCAATGGCAAGCTGAGGAATAGTATTAAAACAAATATTTCACTCGTTATGGTAATCCACCTCGGAGTTCCGTGGTGTGACGTAGCTTTCTGCCTCCTTGGTTGCTGCATCATGTGTTCGGCAATCACGCTGCCGGACAGGGTTTCCGGAGATTAAAGTCCTGAAAGAGAAAAATAACAAAGTAGGAAGCCCATAGTGCGTGCCCCCGTCGTGCCCCCCTCCCCGCCTGTGACCATGGTATTTTTAATGCGTAATTATGTATGCGTGGCACAGATTTCACCGTTTGGCTGGGGCCGGGGTGGGGGCCGCATTGCTATGCGAGCTCGGGACGTGCCAGGCGGTCCGGTTGCCGATTACTCCAGGCACGCTTGAAGTTGTCCGGGTCCTTGATCGCCGAACTAGTGGATTGCCTTAAGAGGCTGCTTTGCGCCTCTGCTGCGAGGGCCGCAGTGTGCTCCTCCGTGCAGAGAGAGCGCTCTGTGTTTCCATTGACTGTGATGACCCCCCGAGGCCCTGGCATCTTGAGCTTGAGATATGCATAATGCGGTACCGCATTGAATCTTGCAAATGTGGTTCGCCCGAGCAGGGCATGGTAGCCACTGTGGAACGGGACTATGTCAAAGATTAATTCTTCGCTTCGGAAGTTATCCGGAGATCCGAAGACCACTTCTAGTGTGACTGAGCCTGTGCAATGGGCCTCTACACCTGGTATGACGCCTTTAAAGGTCGTTCTAGTGGGTTTGATCCTTGAGGGGTCTATACCCATTTTGCGCACTATGTCCTGATAAAGCATGTTCAAGCTACTGCAGCCGTCCATTAGGACTCGAGTGAGGTGAAATCCGTCAATGATTGGGTCTAGGACCAGTGCGGCGAATCCGCCATGACGGATGCTAGTGGGGTGGTCCCTGCGATCGAAGGTGATCAGACAGGAGGACCATGGGTTGAACTTGGGGGCGACTGGCTCCAACGCATATACGTCCCTGAGCGCACGCTTCCGCTCCCTCTTGGGGATGTGGGTTGCGTATATCATGTTCACCGTCCGTACTTGTGGGGGGAACCTCTTCTGTCCTCCGGTGTTCTGCTGTCGGGGCTCCTCCTCATCATCGCTATGTGACCCCTTATCTTTGTTTTCGGGATTTAACATGTCGGCCTTCTTGAACACCCAACAGTCCCTGTTGGTGTGGTTGGCTGGCTTGTTGGGGGTGTCGTTTATTTGACACAAGCGATCGAGTATACGGTCCAAACTGTACGGACCCGGATTGCTTCTTTTGAATGGCTTTTTCCGCCGACCGGGTTTAGAGCCTTTGAATCCGGCATTGACTGTCGTATCCTCGGTATTGTCGCTGTTACTGCGGCGCTTATGCTTGTTACGACGTGACCTGCCATTGCCGTCCTTGGTATCCAAAGTACCATGGTTCTTTGATATGTTATTACTGCGAGCCAGCCAGCTGTCTTCTCCCGCGCAAAAGCGGGTCATGAGTGTCATGAGGGCTGCCACAGATTTCGGCTTTTCATGACCAACGTGCCGGGCTAGCCACTCGTCGCGGATGTTGTGCTTGAAAGCTGCTAGGGCCTCTGCATCCGGACAACCGATGATTTGATTTTTCTTTATTAGGAACCGTGTCCAGAATTGCCTGGCCGATTCCTCTGGCTGCTGAATTATGTGGCTCAAGTCATCGGCATCTGGTGGTCGCACATAAGTGCCCTGAAAGTTGTCGAGCAATGCGGCTTCCAGATCTTCCCAACAACCAATGGACTCTGCTGGCAAGCTGTTGAGCCAATGCCGAGCTGGTCCTTTGAGTTTGAGTGGGAGATATTTGATGGCGTGTAGGTCATCACCGCGGGCCATGTGGATGTGCAGGAGGAAATCCTCGATCCATAACGTAGGGTCTTTTGTGTCGTCGTATGATTCTATATTCACTGGTTTGAAACCCTCTGGGATTTGATGATCCATCACTTCATCTGTGAAGCATAAGGGGTGTGCGGCGCCTCTGTACTGGGCTATATCATGACGCGGCTCGAATGAGTCTTGCCCGCTGTGTTCGGCCCGGCCGGACTTACTTTTACTGTGTCTAGCGTGACGATTATCGTCCTGCATAGTGGCACGCCCTCTTGATCCGTAGATCGATCTTGCATGTTTTGCTTTGTCCTACAATACGTCTCGTAGGTCTGGCATATTTCCCCTTGCCTTTTTATTTGAATGACGTCATGGTGCGGGCTGAGCTTTTGGCTGGAATGTCTCTCTGTTGCGGCCACGAGGTGGCCGATCAGCTGCTGTCGGATTTCGGGTTCCGGCAGACCCTTGAGGTTCGAACACTGGGGTGCACGCGGAGATTTCGCCTCCTACCTCCCTGCACCCCTCCGCCATGCTAGGATCAAAGCTACGAAAAGAACACCACGAGGGACACAGGGTTTATACTGGTTCGGGCCACCGTTGTGGTGTAATACCCTACTCCACTGTGTGGTGTGGTGGATTGCCTCTTGGGCTGATGATAATGGACAGTACAAGGAAGAACAGCCTCTCGAGGGTCTATTCTTGGCTGGGGCGATGAACTGCTGGGAGGAGTTCAGCCACCTTTCTCTCTCTCTCTCTCTCTACCACCTCTCTACTTGTCGAGCCCTTGGAGGAGACTGAGCCGAACCCCCTGCTACGCGGGTGGCCGGTCCTATTTATAGTGGCCCTGGTCCTCTCCCCAAATATTGAGCGGGAAGGGATCCAACAATGGCAGGCTAATTTGAAGGGGGACAGCACGTATCAACTATCCTGACAAAAGTAGTCTTCGCCTGCGCGAAGCTCTGGTGATGACGCCATCTTGGGCTCCACGGTGACCTCCGTCTCGTAGTCCTCCTGGTCTTGGTCTCGTTGCACCGAAATGGCAACCTTTGCCTAATGCCTCGGTACCCCGCGCCTACGCTTGCCCCCTTTGCACCAAAGAGGAAAGGAGGACGCTGCGCGGGCTGGCATCCGCCTGGCCCCCTGAGTCGTCATGGCTTGCCTCACGGGCACCTCGCGAGGTACCCCGCCTTGATCTCTTCGCCTCCTCGTGAGCCAGCCTGACGAGGCCGTGCCTGAGGAAGCTCCATGTCGTCCGCCCCGCGAGGCTTGGCCCCTCGCGAGGGTCTTGAGTTTGTGTTGGTGAAGATGGGCCATGCTGGGCCCCCCTTTGAGCCACGCCGCAGGCCGCAGGCAGGCAAGTCTGGAGACCCCCGTTCCCAGAACGCCGACAGTAGCCCCCGGTCCCAAGGCGTGTCCGGACTTGGCCGTGCAGAGAGGCGGAAGGGCAAGAGCAAAGCGCCGCGGGCCCTAACAGCCTGCGGCCTTGGGCGCCGCGTGGCGGTTGATTGGACGTGGGCGTCTCCACTTCCCCACGGCACCTCGGCAACTGCACGGATTGGACAAGCCCTTGCATGCAAAGCGGGTCATAATTAACTGCGATCGTGGGGGCCGTTGGTTGGCCATCGCCAGCCATAAGTATGGACCGGCGCTCGCCCTTCCAGTTCATCCCCCCTTACTTCTCCTTTTTCTTCATGGCCCCGTCGAGGAGGTTCTCAGCCGCCGAGAAGGGGAAGGCTTGCCGGTTTGAGCCCGCCTCTCCCACACCCAAGCGCGGCCGAGGGAGCCCTCGCAAGCATCCTGTGGCCACCGCGGTGGCTCCCCACGGCCGTGGAGGCGATCTTCAGCACGGCCACGGGCGAACTGCTTCAGCCGGGGGCGCGCTCCGGCTGCGCGTCCCCCCAGGCCGCGCGTTCGTGCTGCTGAAGTGCTGCCGGAGTTCATCGTGTGGTCGGCGGAGCCAGCTAGCACCCGGCTTCCTCTTCCTTCCTTCCTCCTCGGCGAGCTCCCGGCCGGCGCCCCAGGCGGCCTCTGGCTCCAGGCCGACGGCTGCTACAGCCGGGCCTCATGGGTCTCTCTGGAGGCCTCCACGGCCGGGAGCCTGTCCCTGGCCCGCGGTTGGCAGACGTTTGCCCGCGCGCGTGGCCTGAGCTGTCGGTGCACCCTACACTTCAAGTTCGATGGAGACGCCACCCTCTACGTGAGGGTGTTTGGGGAAGATGGTCGCCGCGCAGGGTGTTGCCCCGAGGGTGACGACCGCAGCTGGGAATCCAGCTCCGGTGATGGTGGAGAGAGCAGCACTCGCATGGCTGGCGGTGTTCGGGGTTCCCCAAGCTTCTCTGGTTCTTCTTCAGGCGGCGACTCCTCTAGCGGTGGCCGCGATCAGCCTCCACGCCGTCGTATCTGCTTGGGGGGTGGTAACGTGTCCGCCCGCCGCCGCGCCCTGGTGAAGCACGAGAGGGAGTCCGCCTGAGCTCCGGAGGCAGCTCAGGCCTTCCCTGCGGGCCGGTGTGAGGCGAGCCGCGCTGGATTTGTTCTTCCACTTCCTTTTTCCTGCGTAACAAAGACAATAGTGCGGAGCCCCGCGGGGGCGTGTTTGGGTTATTGCTTGTTAATCCTCATTTTGCTTTCGTTACCGTACCTTCCGACTATGTGCTTGAGCGTGGATAGTTCCCGGCCCCGGCCGTGGGGGGCGACCGACCCAGGCTCTTTGTTTGTGTCGCAGTGCCCGTGGGGAACGGACTGGAGGGGTGCTCCTGTAAGGGGCCCAGGTCGCGAACTCTTTGAGTGACTAGGATAGGAACACTCGCGAGGGCGCCCAGTTCTCCCCCTCGCGAGGCCTTGCACAAGAGAAACCGAGGCAGGAGAGCGAAAAGCCGAAGAACCGCAAGCCAAATACGGCAACAACTTCAACAAAACTCCAAACAAAGAGGAACAAGCCAACTGCGGAAAGCAAATGAAAAGCCGCGTCTGGCACCTAGTCTAGTCTTCGACGTCTTCTCACCAGCGCGGAGCTAAGTGCTGCCACTGGGTGTGGGAGGGAGCCCCAGGGCCTGAGGCCGGCGCTCCTGAGGCTCCAGGGCGTGTACAACCCCAACTCATTATTACGTGAGAGTGTCACGGGCGGTGAGCTTCACAGGTGTTGGCCTTCTTCACAGGCTCCGGGCCTTTTCCAAAACGCGATAACTTCACAGGCACTCGCCTTGCTTCACAGGCTCCGGGCCTTTTTCGAAACGCGATAGCTTCACAGGCACTCGCCTTGCTTCACAGGCTCCGGGCCTTTTCCAAAACGCGATAACTTCACAGGCACTCGCCTTGCTTCATAGGCTCCGGGCCTTTTCCGAAATGCGATAGCTTCACAGGCACTCGCCTTGCTTCAAAGGCTCCGGGCCTTTTCCGAAACACGATAGCTTCACAGGCACTCGCCTTGCTTCACAGGCTCAGGGACTTTTCCAAAACGCGATAGCTTCACAGGCACTCGCCTTGCTTCACAGGCTCCGGTCCTTTTCTGAAACGTGATAGCTTCATAGGCACTCGCCTTGCTTCACAGGCTCCGAGCCTTTTCAGGGGTAGAACCTCCGGAGGTGCTGGATGTTCCATGCATTCTGGACCGGCACTCCCTCTTGAGTCTCCAAGCGTGCGGAGCCGGGCCTGGAAACATGAACAACCTTGAACGGGCCCTCCCACATGGGAGAGAGCTTGTGCAATCCCTCCCTGGAGAGAACTCGCCTGAGCACTAGGTCTCCTACCTCAAGAGTCCTGGGGCGAATGTTGCGGCAATGATATCGCCGCAGTGCTTGTTGGTACCTCGCCGCTCGCAGCGCGGCTTCCCGGCGACGCTCCTCCCCCAGCACGAGGTCCGTCCCCCGCATGGCGCCCTGCTGCGCCTCGTCGAACGCCAGGACCTACGCGGAGCGACGTCTGACCTCGTGAGGGAGGACTGCTTCTGCTCCATAGACCAGGAAGAACGGGGTCTCTCCAGTCGGCTTGGTCGCGGTGGTGCGGATGGACCACAACACGGAGTGCAGTTCGTCGTACCAACCTCTGCCGCAAGCCTCCATCTTCTTCTTGAACGTCCTGGTCTTGAGGCCCCTCAGGACCTCCGCGTTGGCTCGCTCGGCCTGGTCGTTGCTCCGGGGGTGCGCCATTGAAGCGTAGCATATCTGCGTTCCAAGGTTAGCACAGTATGTTTTGAAGAGGTTACTGGTGAACTGCGAACCGTTGTCCGTGATGATGCGATTCGGCAACCCGAACCGGCTCACGATGCCCTTGATGAACTTGACTGCAGAACCCGCAGGAATGGTGTGGACAGCCTCCACTTCAGCCCACTTGGTGAATTTGTCCACGGCAACGTAAAGGTAGCGGTAGCCCCCTGGTGCCCGAGGAAACGGACCCAAGATGTCGATCCCGCAGACTGCAAATGGCCACGAAAGGGGGATAGTCTGCAAGCCCCCTGCCGGCTGATGGATCTGCTTGGCGTGGAACTGGCAGGCCTCACAAGCCTTCACTAGTTCAACGGCGTCATTGAGCGCGGTGGGAAAGTAAAACCCACTGCGGAATGCCTTGCCAACGAGGGTCCGTGATGACGAATGATGTCCGTAGTCTCCGCCGTGTATATCTTCCAGTAGTTCCTTCCCTTGCTCCCTGGAGATGCAGCGCAGGGATACATCGTTTGGTCGCTTTCGGTAGAGCTCCCCATCTTTGATGCAGTATGCCGTGGCCTGGCGCGCCACTCGCTCTGCTTCCTCCTCCTTCTCCGGCAGGGTCCCTTGCGTTAGGTAGCTCCAGAGCTCCGTGATGCAACATCCCTCCTGAGGTTCCATCGTCAGGAGCAGGCGTGCTCCCGAGGCCGGGCCACAAGCCGGAGCTTCTAAGGCAGGTGGCTGAGGGAGCTCCTCCCTGGGCTGAGCCGTGTTTGATAATGACGGTAAGGCTGAAGGCTTGAATAGCCGCTCCTCGAAAACACCAGGCTCCTGAGGTAACTGCCTGGACGCGCGTTTGGCGATGTCATCGGCTTCCTGATTGGTGCCATGGGGCACATGCTGGAACTCCAACCCCCAGAACTGCTTCTCCATCCTGCGGACCTCTACAAGGTAGGCCTCCATGAGCTCATCCTTCGGCTCGTACACCTTGTTGGAGAAATTGACAAGGAGCTGCGAATCGCCCTTGATGGTGAGGCGTTTCACCCCCAGGGCAGCTGCGGCCTTCATGCCCGCTATTAAGCCTTCATATTCCGCTATGTTGTTGGAGACCTTCTCGCCTTGCTGGAAACAAAGCTGCACGGCGTAATAGAGCTTGTCCTAGGTGGGCAATATAAGCACCGCCCCAGCCCCTGCGCCGTGTCTGGAGAACGCCCCATCGAAGTACATAACCCAGCCTTCTGGCGCCTCGCTTCCCGGGGACAGGGACTGATCCTCGCCAGCCTTGAGGCCTGGCGCCTCCGTCCATTCTGCCACAAAATCTGCCAATGCTGCTCCCTTGATGACTCTGGTCATGCTGAATTCGAGCTGAAATGCTTGCAGCTCTATGTTCCACTCAGCGACCCTCCCAGCTGAATTGGGGCTCCTGAGTACCCTCTTCAGGGGGTATGACGAGACGACCTTGATGGGGTGACCCTGAGAATAGTGCCGCAGTTTGCGCGAAGCAACCAGTAACGCGAGGAGGAGTTTTTGAGGCATGGGGTACCGTGCCCTTGCATCCCGTAGCACTGTGCTGACAAAGTACACCGGGTGCTCAACAAGGTGGAGTGCGTTAGTGCAGGTGGCTCCCTTCGGAGACCGTGGCGCCTCTTGGGGCAATGGGGCCTCCTGCGACTGGCCGTCTGGAAGAGGGGCCTCTTCCGCCTCTGGTGCGCCCCTCTGCTGTGGCTGATCCTCCTCGGCCGTGATGGCGGTTTCTATGGGCCTTCCTTGTCCCTGTTCTGCCTGACTGCTACCAAGGCTGCGCTGGCGAAGTAGGGAGTGGCGGCGAGGTAGAGCACCAGGGGCTCCTGAGGGCACGGGGCCACCATGACCGGTGGGCTGGTCAGGTATCTCTTGAGATCTTGGAACGCCTTGTCGGCCTCTTCAGTCCACTCGAAGGGACCCTTTTTCTTCATTAGCTGGAAGAAGGGCAGGGCTCATTCCCCCAGCTTGGAGATGAAGCGCCGTAGCGCGGTCACGCGCCCCGTGAGCTTCTGCATTTCTCTGAGGGTCTTTGGCGGGCTCATGTCTTCCACCGGCTTGACCTTCTCCGGGTTAGCCTCGATGCCTCGGTGGGACACGAGGAAACCCAAGAGCTTGCCCGAGGGGACTCCGAACACACACTTCTCTGGGTTGAGCCGTAGGTTCACTGCATTGAGGCTCGTTAAGGTTTCCTCCAGGTCTTGTATCAAGGTCCTAGCCTCCCGGGATTTTACCACGAT
Source organism: Triticum aestivum (assembly GCF_018294505.1). Lineage (NCBI taxonomy): Eukaryota > Viridiplantae > Streptophyta > Magnoliopsida > Poales > Poaceae > Triticum > Triticum aestivum. The sequence goes on from NC_057806.1 coordinate 663,706,236, forward strand.
GTCATCGGCGTAAGCTTCAACATTCTTCCCGAGCTGCAGGCCCAAGGTGATATGCATCAGCCGCTGAAAGGTCACCCCTGCGTTACGCAGCCCGAATGGCATGCAGGTGTAGCAGTACAGCCCGCACGGGGTTAGGAAGGCCGTCTTCTCGACGTCTTCCACCGCCATCTTGATCTGGTGATACCCGGAGAAGGCATCCAGGAAGCACAACAGGTCGCATTCCGCGGTGGAATCAACGATCTGGTCGATGCTGGGGAGCGGGAACGGATCTTGCGGGCACGCTTTGTTGAGGTTGGTGAAGTCGACACACATGCGTTCCTTCCCTCCCTTCTTCAGCACAACGACAGGGTTGGCCAACCAATCTGGGTATCGGACCTCGTGAATGACCCCGGCGGCCTCTAATTTGCGGGTCTCTCGGACGATGAAGGCCCGCTTTTCTGTGGACTGCCGCCTGGCCTTCTGCTTCACAGGGCGCACGTTGGGGCACACGTTGAGGTGATGCTCAATTACGCTGCTAGGGATCCCTGCCAACTGGTCCGGCTCCCAAGCGAATACCTTCTTGTTTGCGCACAGGAACACGACCAGGGCCTCCTCCTACTTGGGTTTGAGGTGGGCGCCTATGGTGAAAGTGGCGTTGGTGGACCCGTCCTCTTTGACGGGCACCTGCTTGGTTTCTGCCTTGTCCTGGGTGAACAACTGCTTCTTCTTGGCGGGTGCAGCCCCCTTGGGCTTGGGGGCCCCCGAGTCGGCAGGCTGTGCTGACGCTGCTGTCGTGAAGACGAGCTTGAGCACCCGCAGAGCGTCACCAGTATCCCCGTGCACGGTGAGGTCACCGCTGCTCCCGGGCATCTTCATGAGGTTGTACGCCGGGTGCGTCGCGGCCATGAACTGGGCCAGCGTTGGGTAGCCGAGGATGGCGTTGTAGGGGAGGCCGATGGGGGCGATGTCGAAGTCGACCAGCTCCGTGCGGAAGTTGTCGTAGGTGCCGAAGGTCACCGGGAGCCGGATCTGCCCCAAGGAGCTGGACGACCTGCCCCCAACGCCTCAGAAGGGCCGGCTGGGCTGCAACCGTTCCAGGGATATGCAGAGGAGGTTGAAGGCCTCGACTGAGAGCATGCTGAGGCCCACCCCGCCATCGATAAGAGTTCTGGTGACGGCCACCTGGCAGATGGTGGGGGTGCATAGCATGGGGAGCGCGCCAGAGCCGGCCGAGTTGGAGGGGTGGTCCTCCAGGCTGAAGCTCAGGACGGTCTCGGGCGCCGCCCGATCCAGGGGAGCCCCCTGCCGTGTGGAGGCGGCGCTGACCCGGCGGATGAACGGCTTGGCGTGGTAACTTGTAGGCGGCGCCTGCGAGCCGCCCAAGAGGGCCGCAGCGACTGGGGTGCTGGTGCAGCACGATAGGCGGGGAAGAGGTCGCGGGGCTCCGTGGGCGCGCGGAGCGCGCGGGACGAAGAACTAGTTGGGGTGAGCGAGTGAGTTGCGGCGCGGCCGTCTTGCCGCACGGACAGATGCTGCGACGATGCTTGCTGCTCGTCCCTCGCCGGGCCGGTGGCGGCGTGGACAGCAGGTGACGGGGAACGGCGAGGGCGCCCGCCGACAGGGGCCGTCTGGGCGACGTGGGAAGCAAGGGCGGCCCGGCGCTCCGCACGGGCCCGACGTGCGTCAGACATGGGCGCGATGGTCGGAGGAGAACGAAGCGGTGGAAGACGAATTCCGGCGCACCCCCTACCTGGCGCGCCAAATGTTGGATTTCGGGTTCCGGCAGACCCTTGAGGTTCGAACACTGGGGTGCGCGCGGAGATTTCGCCTCCTACCTCCCTGCACCCCTCCGCCACGCTAGGATCAAAGCTACGAAAAGAACAACACGAGGGACACATGGTTTATACTGGTTTGGGCCACCGTTGTGGTGTAATACCCTACTCCAGTGTGTGGTGTGGTGGATTGCCTCTTGGGCTGATGATAATGGATAGTACAAGGAAGAACAGCCTCGCGAGGGTATGTTCTTGGCTGGGGCGATGAACTGCTGGGAGGAGTTCAGCCACCTTTCTCTCTCTCTCTCTCTCTCTCTCTCTCTCTCTACCACCTCTTTACTTGTCAAGCCCTTGGAGGAGACTGAGCCGAACCCCCTGCTACGCGGGTGGCCGGTCCTATTTATAGTGGCCCTGGTCCTCTCCCCAAATATTGAGCGGGAAGGGAGCCAACAATGGCGGGCTAATTGAAGGGGGACATCAAGTATCAACTATCCTGACAAAAGTAGTCTTCGCCTGCGCAAAGCTCTGGTGATGACGCCGTCTTGGGCTCCACGGTGACCTCCGTCTCGTAGTCCTCCTGGTCTTGGTCTCGTTGCACCGAAACAACAACCTTTGCCTGATGCCTCGGTCACGGGCACCTCGTGAGGTACCCCGCCTTGATCTCTCCGCCTCCTCGTGAGCGAGCCTGACGAGGCCGTGCCTGAGGAAGCTCCGTGTCGTCTGCCCCGTGAGGCTTGGCCCCTCGTGAGGGTCTTGAGTTTGTGTTGGTGAAGACGGGCCGTGCTGGGCCCCCCTTTGAGCCACGCCGCAGGCCGCAGGCAGGCAAGTCTGGGGACCCCCGTTCCCAGAATGCCGACAGCTGCGTCATACGCCGGGGATGTAGTTTTGGTGCTTCCTCCTCCAGTCGGGGTAGCAACCTGCACTTTGGGTAACTCTTGGAGGGGCGTCCGAGTTTATACTCCTCGGCCGCCAGGACTTCAGTCCATCTGTCAGCTAGCAAATCTTGATCAGCTTGAAGCTGTTGCTGCTTTTTCTTAAGGCTATTTGCTGTGGCTATAAGACGTCGCTTGAAGCGCTCTTGTTCGACGGGATCCTCCGGCACGACGAATTCGTCATCGCCGAGGCTTGCCTCGTCTTCGGAAGGAGGCATGTAATTATCATCCTCTGCCTCTCCATCTGCCGCTCTCTCAGGAGAGCTGGCTCCTCCATCCTCCTGCTCTAAATCTTGCTGGAGCGGATTGTTGTTGTCTTCGGCACTGTCCGGAGTGCTATTATCTCCGGTGCCGATATCACCACTTTTGCCTTGGCGGGACTTAGAGCGGCGCTGCTGACACCGGCGCTTGGGTTGCTTCTTGGAGGGGTCAGCCTCCGTTGTCGCGTCGCCATTGCCTTCTTTGGGTGTGTCCACCATGTATATATCGTATGATGAGGTGGCTGTCCAGTGCCCTCTGGGCAGTGATTCCTCGTCGACTCCCGCATCGTCGTCCATACCGTCGATGTCTTTGGAGTCGAAGTCAAGCATGTCAGTTAAGTCATCGACAGTGGCTACTAAGTGGGTGGTGGGTGGGCGGCGAATTTCTTCGTCATCCGCATCCCAATCCTGCCGAACATAGTTCAGCCAGGACTCTCCTGACAAGGAGAGAGACCTTAATGAGTTTAGTATGTCGCCGAAAGGCGAGTGCTGAAAGATATCCGCGGAGGTGACCTCCATGATCGGCGCCTAGTTGGACTCGACAGGCACGGGCGCAGGCGGTTCGGAGTCCGTGGCCGGGGAAGGATCCGGCAGTTTGGCAACACGGCTCTCGTGAAGGGTAAGGTCGATATTCGGCTCGATCGCTGCTGAGGGTACGGCCTCCATGATGGGGTCCATTCACCCATCCATGGAAGGCGCAACTGGCTCCGGATTGAGGCTCGGAGCGGCTACCGGTGCGATCTCCTGAATACAGTCCAATGATAGAGCTAAATCGTACTCATCGTGACCGCGCGGCACACAAGGCAGGGGCTCGAATCCGTCGAAGATCAAGTCTCCGCGGATGTCGGCCGTGTAGTTTAAGCTTCCAAAGCTGACCTGGTGGCCAGGGGCGTAACTTTTCGATCTGCTCCAGATGGCCAAGCGAGTTGGCCCGCAGTGCGAAGCTGCCGAACACAAAGATCTGTCCGGGGAGAAAAGTCTCACCCTGGACTACATCGCTATCGATGATTGTAGGAGCCAGCAAGCCTAACGGCGACGACACAGAGGAACTCTCAATGAAAGCATCAATGTCGGTGTCAAAACCGGTGGATCTCGGGTAGGGGGTCCCGAACTGTGCGTCTAAGGCGGATGGTAACAGGAGGCAGGGGACACGATGTTTTACCCAGGTTCGGGCCCTCTTGATGGAGGTAAAACCCTACGTCCTGCTTGATTTATTCTTGATGATATGGGTATTACAAGAGTTGATCTACCACGAGATCGGAGAGGCTAAACCCTAGAAGCTAGCTTATGGTATGATTGTATGTTGTCCTACGGACTAAAACCCTTCTCTTTATATAGACACCAGAAAGGGCTAGGGTTACACAAGGTCGGTTACAAAGGAGGAGATATACATATCCGTATTGCCTAGCTTGCCTTCCACGCCAAGTAGAGTCCCATCCGGACACGATATGAAGTCTTCAATCTTGTATCTTCATAGTCTAACAGTCCGGCCAAAGGATATAGTCCGGCTGTCCGGAGACCCCCTAATCTAGGACTTCCTCAGCAGGCTTGTCACCCAGCGGTGCTTCCAGGATGTAATTCTTCTATGCAGCAATGAGGATAATCCTCAAGTTACAGACCTAGTCCGTGTAATTGCTACCATCATCTTTCAACTTAGGTTTCTCTAGGAACGCATTAAAATTCAATGGAACAACAGCACAAGCCATTTATCTACAATAACATAGACATGCAAAATACTATTGGGTACTAAGTTCATGATAAATTGAAGTTCAATTAATCATATTACTTAAGAACTCCCACTTAGATAGACATCCCTCTAAAAATCTAAGTGATCAGGTGATCCATATGAACTAAACAATGTCCGTTCATCACGTGAGATGGAGTAGTTTTCAATGGTGAACATCACTTTGATGATCATATCTACTATATGATTCATGCTCGACCTTTCGGTCTCAGTGTTCCGAGGCCATATCTGCATATGCTAGGCTCATCAAGTTTAACCCGAGTAATCTGTTGTATGTGAACATAGAGCTTATCACACCCGATCATCACGTGGTGTCTCGGCACGACGAACTGTAGCAATGGTGCATACTCAGGGAGAACACTTATACCTTGAAATTTAGTGGGAGGTCATTGTAGGTGTCAAAATCGGGGGATCTCTGGTAGGGGGTCCCGAACTGTGCGTCTAAGGTTGATGGTAACAGGAGAGAGGGGACACGAAGTTTTACCCAGGTTCGGGCCCTCTTGATGGAGGTAATACCCTACATCATGCTTGATTGATATTGATGAATACAAGTATTACAAGAGTTGATCTACCACAAGATCGTGATGGCTAAACCCTAGAAGTATAGCCTGTATGACTAAGGTATTGAGTATATCCTTTCCGAACTACACCCTATGGTTTATATAGACATGGGGGGGATCTAGGGTTACATAGAGTTGGTTACATAAGATGGAATCTTCATAGTTGTTTGCCAAGCTTGCCTTCCACGCCAAGGAGAGTCCCATCCAGACACGGGTACAGTCTTCGGTCTTCATATCTTCACAGCCCATCAGTCCGGCCCATAGATAATAGGCCGGACGCCCGAGGACCCCTTAGTCTAGGACTCCCTCCGTAACCCCTGAACCTAGCTTCAATGACAAGGTATCTGGCGCGTAGTGCTGTCTTCGGCATTGCAAGGCGGGTTCCTCCTTTCAAACTCCTGAAAAGTCTCCAAACAAATTAATCGTGTCCGGACCTGTAAGACACACCGCACACATCCACAGAGATAATATAATAACACACAAGTCCAATCTACTGACAACTTTAGTAAGGCGACGTCACGCCGGTCCGGTCATAATTTCGAACCGTTTTTCGCCCCACGTTTCAAGACGCGGTTGCCATTGGCACGTCTTGTCAAAGCAGAGATCGTGTTCCTTTATTATGGGATTATCGTCAATACGGGCTTGGGTAACCCAACCGCTCCATTTACACAGCCCTTGGGAGCAGGCGAATTTTAGGGCGAATAGGGGGGCGTTCGATATTGACCGCCCTTATAAGGAGATAAGATTCCCCTTTCTTCTCCTATGCTTTCTTCCTGCCTCTCTGCTCTTGAGCTCCAACTCCCAAGTCCTCATTCATTCCCATTCAAACAAACACCCCACCATGTCCAGATCCAGGGCCGGCGGCAAGTGGATGGCCTCCTCCATTAAGAGGAAAAACATAGAGGAGCTCTGACAGGCCGGATACCTGGCCAAGGAGATCGTTTACCGATTGTCGATGTCAAAACCGGCGGATCTCGGGTAGGGGGTCCCGAACTGTGCGTCTAAGGTGGATGGTAACAGGAGGCGGGGACACAATGTTTACCCAGGTTCGGGCCCTCTCGATGGAGGTAATACCCTACTTCCTACTTGATTGATCTTGATGATATAAGTATTATAAGAGTTGATCTACCACGAGATCATAGAGGCTAAACCCTAGAAGCTAGCCTATGATTATGACTGTTGTTGTCCTACAGACTAAACCCTCCGGTTTATATAGACACCGGAGGGGGCTAGGGTTACACAAAGTCGATTACAAGGGAGGAGATCTAATATCTGAATTGCCAAGCTTGCCTTCCATGCAAAGGAGAGTCCCACCTGGACACGGGACGAAGTCTTCAATCTTGTATCTTCATAGTCCAATAGTCCGGCCAAAGTATATAGTTCGGCAGTCCGAGGACCCCCTAATCTAGGACTCCCTCAGTAGCCCCTGAACCAGGCTTCAATGACGATGGGTCCGGCGCGCGGATTGTCTTCGGCGTTGCAAGGCGGGTTCCTCCTCCGAATACTCCATAGAAGATTTCGAACACAAGGATAGTGTCCGGCTCTGCAAAACAAATTCCACATACCACCGTAGAGAGTATAATATTTCCACAAATCTAATCTGCTGGCAACTTTTCATAACGTGACATCATGCCATGGCTCGGTCATTATTCGAACTGTTTTTCTCAACCAGCTACTGCACATATTGCGAGGCGGTTTTCTTGGCGCGTCTTGTCGAAGCAGAGATCGTGTCCCCTTATCACGGGATTCTCATCAACACGGGTATGGGTAACCCAACCGCACCATCAATCACGGCGCTTGGGGAATAAGCGAGTTTACCAGGTAGGTGGGGAGGCGCATAGTTTCTTCCACCCTTATAAAGGGACAAGGACTCCTCCTTTTCACCCACGCCTTCTTCTTCCCTGCCCATCCATTCTCGCGCACTCGAGCTCCAGCGCCCAAGTTTGCATTTTCTCCGCAAAACCACTCCAAACATGTCTGGAGCAGGAGGCAAGTGGATGGTCTCCTCTATTATGGAGGAGAACATTACGAAGCTCTGGGAAGCTGGATACCTGGCCGCAGATATCGCGCACCGGCTCCCAGACACGGGGCAGATCGTCCCTACCCCCGAACCCCACGAAAGGGTTGTATTCCTTACCCATTTCGTCTGCGGGCTAGGATTTCCCCTCCACCCATTTGTCCGCGGGCTCATGTTCTACTACGGGCTGGAATTCCACGATCTGGCCCCCAATTTCATCCTCAACATCTCGGCGTTTATGGTCGTGTGCGAGTCCTTCCTCCGCATCAAACCCCACTTCGTCATGTGGCTGAAGACCTTCAACGTTAAACCGAAGGTGGTGGTCGTCCAGCAAGTGGAGGGCGGAGGCGCCATGGTGGGCAAAATGCCCAATGTCACCTGGCTCGAAGGCTCCTATGTGGAGACTGTGAAGGGGTGGCAATCGGGGTGGTTCTACATCATCGAGCCGCGTGACACCAACTGGGTGGCGGCCCCCGAATTTTGATCCGGCATCCCCATGCGGCTCACCTCCTGGAAAGAGAAGGGCCTATCCTGGGGTTCATCAGTGGAGCTGACCGGACTACAGTACTGTGTTAAAAACATGATAAGCAAGAAAATAAAGCTTGTCAACATGGTCCAGGTCATGCTCTTCCGCCGGATCCTCCCGTGTCAAAGACGAGCATTCAATATGTGGGAGTTTGACACGGCTAAGCACCAGACGCTGCGAGAGCTCTTCGACACGATGCACCAGGACATCTGGAAGGTGCTGTTCAAGTCCGCCGAGGTACCTCCTCCCCTTACCGAAGATCGCGGTCTCAGCACAAAGCGCCCTGCCAATCCGGTGAGCTCCTTATATCTCGTAAGATATTTCTTTCCCCAGTATAATCATGTGGGGGATCTAAGCTTCCACGCCATTTAACAGGACCGGGTCGCGACAGCAGAGCGGATCGATTGTCTAGCCTCACTGCCCGAAGATCCAGCAAGGGCTCTCTTAACGGAGATGTTGGTTCCGGCGCCCTATAAGGCGCCGGAGAAGAAGGCCAAGAAGAAGGCCACGGGGACCAGGAAAGGTCTCCGGTGTAAGGTCGTATCAGACTCATCATCTGATAACACCGAGGTGCCCTCCTCCCATGAAAACGAGGAGGAGGAAGAGGAAAGTTCCCCCCCACACAGCCGGGGGAGACAAGAAAAGGAAGGCGCCCCGTCAGGGGAGGCTGAAGGGTCCAAGAAGGGATGGACTCTCCTTCCGGACTGCTCCACGGCGGCCGCTTTTAGCAACAAGGAGTGGTTACCCAGGGACAAGCCCCTGGCGAAGTCATAAGTATCCGGATACCATAATAGTTCTCGGTATGTTTTATTTTATTGCTTCTTATCATTGCAAACATGATCATGCAGCCTATCCAAAGCCCATATCGACGTATCCTCTTCGGATGTGTCTTTGGGCCCGTCGGAGATGAACAGCGATTCACTCCCTACCGCCTCCTCCCCCCCCCCGCCCTATGGACGACGTCGAGGTGTTGTCTCAAAGGGTACTGAACCAAGGGGAGACAACTCCGGGGGCGCCCCAAGGCGACATTCCGGATGCTGGGTGCACGAGGGGCAAGACTCCCATGGGCTCTAATGCCGGGGGAAGCAAGTCTAGCCCCCAGCCGAATACTGCGTCGGAAGCTCAAGTGGTTCCGGATTCTCTCAGGCGACCCCTCGCCAAAGGGGGGCAAGCCGTCTGTGCCGATGGCCTCTGTCCATCCAGAGGCATTGGACAATTTGCTAGAATCACTTCGCGGCGCTTCTATTAACGAAGAGCACCGCACTATCATGAGTGCGGTGGTCAAGAAGGTTTGGTCCGCCAAAAGCGGACTGACTGAAGCCTGTGCCAGCCTCCTAACAGGCTTTGAGGTAAGTAATCAAATTATGAGAAAATGTTGCAGCATAGACAGTAGCCCATGATGCTCTGTTTGGTGTTCGCAAAGAAAGGCTGAATAGAGGATCAAATAATAATCATAGGAGTCTAATCAGAATATGTCTATTTGAATAAGCAGGCTTCACTGCTGGCCGCTGCCGCTCGCACGGCGGAGGTCTCCGCACTGAAGTGGGACATTGAGTGGTCCGAGGAAGAGCTCGGCCTTACCAAGAGGCAGCTCGAAGAGAACAAAGGTAAGTATTACCTCGTCTATTTATAGATAAATAAAAAGGAAAGTGGTTGTTAGATCACAGGATCATCATGAATTTTGCTAGGGGCCACGTCCGAAGTGGCAGCCCTGAAGAAGGCGTTGTCCGAGGCTGAAGGCAAAGTAGCCAAGGAGCGCGCCGAGCGCGAGAAGCAAGAGGCCCGAGTCGGTGAGGTTCAGCAAGAGATCCAGGAGTTTGTCAAGAAGTACGAGTCCTTGGGGCGTGACTCTAAGATGCAAGGGTCCGAGCTTGCGAAGGCCCTCAAGAATGCACAAAATGCCAAGGCCGAAGCCCAAAAGGCCCTCCAGGTAATTGAGGCGGTCAAGAAGATATCGGCGGGTAAAGCATTCATTATGCAAAGCAAGCATGTGAGGGAAACTTTCCTGTTACTTACCCGAATTCGGAGCTCTCCAGGAGCATTCGCAGATCTACCAAGAAGTGTGTCGGATGCCGTGGAGTTCTACCAAGCCGAGGAAGGGAGCTCGACGGAGAAGTTGTTCTGGTCTCAGTATACTGGGACCGAACATCCAATGCCCTTGAGCGGCCAGTTGAAGCAACTGGTCGAGCTTCGCAAGGCGGCCGAACTGGCCATGCAGGGCCTCATAATCCGGATGTGGCCTGGCGAGCCCCTGCCTGGCAGCTATTTCGGCCTGGTAAGGCGGCTTGTGAGCGCCTGCCCATGGTTTGAAGTCATAAAGTGGTCCGTCTGCATTGAGGGTGCATGCAGGGCTTTTGCCCGAGCGAAAGTGCACTGGGCGAAGATGGACGCCGAAAAGCTGGTGAAGGAGGGGCCATTGGAGGGCAGGGAGCATCGCCACCCCGAAAAGTATTATGACAGTGTCCTGAAGGGTGCTCGCCTTGTGGCAGAGGAATGTGCTAAAGTGGTAATATTTGAATGAATGTGCACATGTGATCCTGTAATCTGGAACGAGTTCATGTGCGCTATGTAACGCTTGTTAATTTAAAATATTACCTTTTATGCGGCTGTTTATAAAATTTGAGAGTTGCCCAGTCGTCGGCTTCTGCCACCATGTAACTAGTACTGAGGTGTTCGGGATAAACCTGACCACTCTTTATCCCAGTTTTGGGTCCTTCGAAGGAGGTGTTTAGCACAACGAACCAGGCAATCGGACTATAAAGCTTTATCACTCTCACTTAGCCATAGAAGTCTACAATTTGAAATTTCGGCGAAGCCCCTAGTATTCGGAAGGACGAACTTGGGGCGCTATGTACGCCTAAATCGGACAAGGCCGACTCCTTGCCCGAAGCGGAAAAAATCTTTAAGGATTTGAGACCTCTCGAACAGCGACCAGCTCTCGCCGCATCATGACAGTAAGTTTTTGGCTTTCTCTACTGAGGTGCTCGTCCGGAAGAACCGGGACACAATCGCAGTAGTTCTCCTAGTGCTACCTTAGCCGATACAGCGGAACGTAAGGTACCAAAACATGGGAGCCGGGAAAACCCAACTATTGACCCAAGACATGATTCGGAGCTGATGCATATAATGCTATAAGTTCGGGGTGCCGCACTGTTGAAAGTGTTCGGACTTTTCATGTCGTGTTATGGGGTACACTGAAGCCCCTGGCGCACTGGTCGTATCAGAATGTACGGGTGCGATTTGTCGTAAATAAGTAGACAGGGAAAAAAGATAAAGGAATGCAATAATGAGCTAATGTTGTACATTGTTATTTAGATGATGCGTCAAAGCGTATGCATACATGTAGTGCAATAAGTAAAAGATATGACTATTTGACATGTCCTATCCAAGGTCAAGCTGTGTGTGGGTATGCAAAACAGGTATATAGATCGTTATCAGAGACCACATGAGAATTCCCTTGTACGTCAAAGCTTCTTGCTTCCTTGGTGTTTCCTTCCCGTGACGGGTCCGATAATCAGACGATCGGAGAGGGCCTTCAGAGAATAGGGTGTGTGGGTATGCAAAACATGTATATAGATCATTATCAGAGACCACCTGAGAATTCCCTTGTACGTCAAAGCTTCTTGCTTCCTTGGTGTTTCGTTCCCGTGACGGGTCCGATAATCAGACGATCGGAGAGGGCCTTCAGAGAATAGGGGCCTGAAAGGAAGAAAATGTTAAAGGTATACGGGTCCTGAAGCGGTTGAGCTGCATTGTGGGTCATGCCATGGTCGTGCCTCCGCCTATGCCCATGGTATCTTGAGTGTGTAATTATGTACGCGCGGCACAAATTTCGCCGCTTGACTGGGACTAGGACGGAGGCCAAATTGCTAGGCGAGCTCTAAACGTGCCTGGCAATCCTCTTGTAGGGTACTCCGGACTCGCTTGAAGGTGTCCGGGGTCTTTTTTGCCGAATTGGCAGTTTGCCTCATAAGGCTACTTTGCGCTTCTACTATGAGGGCCGCAGTGTGCTCCTCTGTGTGGAGCGAGCGTTCTATGTTTCCATTAACTGTTATAACCCCGCGAGGTCCTAGGATTTTGAGCTTGAGGTATGCATAATGCAGTACCGCATTGAATCTAGCATATGCAGTTCGTCCGAGCAGTGCGTGATAGCCACTGCGGAAGGGGACGATATCGAAGATTAACTCCTTGCTTCGGAAGTTGTCCGGAGATCCGAAGACCACTTCCAGTGTGATTGAGCCCGTGCAACAGGCCTCTACACCTGGGATGACACCTTTAAAGGTGGTTTTGGTGGGTTTGATCCTCGAGGGATCTATTACCCATTTTGCGCATTGTATCCTGATAAAGCAGGTTCAGGCTGCTGCCACCGTCCATAAGGACTCGAGTGAGGTGAAATCCGTCAATGATGGGGTCAAGGACCAATGCGGCAGAACCGCCATGACGGATACTGGTGGGGTGGTCGCTGCGATCGAAGGTGATCAGACAAGAAGACCATGGGTTGAACTTTGGGGCGACTGGCTCCATCGCATACATGTCCCTCAGTGCACGCTTCCGTTCCCACTTGGGAATATGGGTTGCGTATATCATGTTTAACATTTTCAGTTGGGGAGGAAACTTCTTATGTCCTCCTGTGTTCGGTGGCCGGGGCTCCTCCTCGTCATCGCTATGCAGCCCCTTTTCCTTGTTTTTGGCATTCAACTTGCTGGCCTGTTTGAACACCAAGCATTCTCTGTTGGTGTGGTTGGCTGGTTTATCGGGGGTGCCGTGAATTTGACACGAATGATCGAGTATGCGGTCCAAGCTGGACGGGCCCGGATTGCTTCTTTTGAACGGTTTTTTCCGCTGACCGGATTTAGAGCCACTGAATCCGGCATTAACTGCCGTGTCTTCGGCGTTGTCGTCGTTGTTGCGGCGCTTGTGTCTGTTGCGAAGTGGCCTGCCGTTGCTATCTTTGGCATCTAAATTGCCAGCGTTTCTTGATGTGTTGTTGCTGCGAGCCAGCCAGGTATGCTCGCCCGCACAAAAGTGGGTCATGAGTGTCGTGAGGGCTGCCATGGATTTCGGCTTTTCTTGGACGAGGTGTCGGGCGAGCCACTTGTCGCGGATGTTATGCTTAAATGCTACTAAGGCCTCGGCATCCGGACAGTCGACAATTTGGTTCTTTTTAGTTAGGAACCGAGTCCAGAATTTCTTGGCTTATTCCCCTGGCTGTTGGGTTATGTGACTCAAGTCATCGGCATCCGGTGGTCGCACATAAGTGCCCTGGAAGTTGTCAAGGAATGCGTCCTCCAAATTCTCCCAACTGCCAATGGAGTTTGCCGGCAGGCTATTGAGTCAATGTCAAGCAGGTCCTTTGAGTTTTAATGGGAGGTACTTGATGGCATGTAGATCGTCACCACGGGCCATGTGGGGATGTGGAGGAGGAAATCTTCGATCCATACCGCAGGGTCTATTGTACCATCATATGATTCAATGTTCACGAGTTTAAAACCTTCTGGGAATTCGTGATCCAATACTTCATCAGTGAAGCATAGGGGGTGTGCGGCGCTTTTGTGCCGGGCTATATCACGATGCAATTCATACGAGTCTTGTCTGCTATATTCGGCCCGGTCGGATTTGCTTTTAGTATATTCGGCGTGACGGCCGTCGTCACGCATTGGGGTGCGCCCCCGTGATCCGTAGATCGCTCCTGCCTTGTTTTCCAATACGTCTCACAGCTCATGTGTGTTACCCCGGGCCTTGGTATTTTTGTTTAATTGGCGACGGGGTGCGGGCTGGACTTCGGCCTGACATGCCGCTTTGTCTCGGCCACGAGGTGGACGGTCAGCCGCATCATACGCTGGAATTGTAGGCTTTAATGCTTCTTCCTCGAGTTCGGGTAGCAACCTGCGCTTTGGGTGACTTTTGGTTAGGCGCTCGAGTTCGTATTCCTCGGCCGCCAGGACCTCAGTCCATCTATCCGCTAGCAGATCTTGGTCAGCTTGAAGCTGTTGTTGCTTTTTCTTCAGGCATTTTGTTGTGGCTATAAGCCGGCGCTTGAAGCGCTCCTGTTCGGCGGGATCCTCAGGCATGATAAATTCTTCGTTGTCGAGGCTCACCTTGCCTTCGGAGAGAGGCATGTAATTTTCATCCTCTGATTCTCCGTCTGCTGCATGTTCCTTAGCGCTAGCTTGCCCATCCTCCCGCTCGAGGCCTGGCTGGAGGGGATTGTCTTCGTCTTCGGCGCTATCCGCAGCGTTATTGTCTCTTGGGTCGGTATCGCCATTTTTGCTATGGCGGGGCTTAGAGTGGCGCCATTGACGCCAGTGCTTAGATTGCTTCTCGAGGGGATTATCCTCTGTTGCCTTATTGTCATCGCTTTCTTTGGGGGTGTCCACCATGTATATATCATATGATGAGGGGGCAGTCCAGCGCCCTGTGGGCGGTGGTTGTTGTTCTTCTCCTACATCGTCGTCCATACCGTCGATGTCTTCGGAGCCGAAATCAAGCATGTCAGTTAAGTCGTCGACAATGGCTATTAAGTGGGTGGTGGGTGGGGAACGAATTTCTTCATCGTCTGCTTCCCACTCAAGCCAGACATAGTTCGGCCAAGGGCCTTCCGACAAGGAGAGAGACCTTAATGAATTTAGCACGTCGCCCAGGGGAGAGTGCTGAAAGATATCCGCGGAGGAAAACTCCATAATCGGAGCCCAATCAGATTAGATAGGCACGGACGCAGGCGGTTCGGAACCCGTGGCCGGGGACGAATCCAAGGGTCCGGCAACACAGGTCTCGTAGGAGGTGAAATCAGTATTCGGCTCTATCACCGCTGAGTGTGCGGCCTCCATGGCGGGGTTCATCCACCCGTCCTCGGACGGCGCGATCTACTCTGGATCGAGGGCCGGAGTTGCCACAGGTGTGATCTCCCGAACACTATCCGGTGGCAGAGCTAAGTCATGCTCGTCGTGGCTGTGCGATGCACCTGACACAGGCTCGAATCCGTTGAAGATCAAGTCTCTGCGGATATTGGCAGTATAGTATAAGTTTCCAGACCTGACCTAGCGGCCAGGGGCGTAGCTCTCGATCTGCTCCAAATGGCCAAGCGAGTTGGCCCGTAGTGCGAAGCCGCCGAATGCGAAGATATGTCCGGGGAGAAAAACCTCACCCTGCATCGCATCGTTGCCGATGATCGAAGGAGCCATCAAGCCTTATGGTGACGACATAGTGGAACTCTCAATGAAAGCACCAATGTCGGTGTCAAAACCAGCGGATCTTGGGTAGGGGGTCCCGAACTGTGCGTCTAAGGCGGATGGTAACAGGAGGCGAGGGACACAATGTTTACCCAGGTTCGGGCCCTCTCGATGGAGGTAATACCCTACTTCCTGCTTGATTGATGTTCGTAATATAAGTATTACAAGAGTTGATCTACCATGAGATCGTAGAGGCTAAACCCTAGAAGCTAGCCTATGATTATGATTGTTGTTGTCCTACGGACTAAACCCTCCGGTTTATATAGACACCGGAGGAGGCTAGGGTTACACAGAGTCGGTTGCAAGGGAGGAGATCTACATATCCGAATTGCCAGGCTTGCCTTCCACGCAAAGGAGAGTCCCACCCGGACACAGGATGAAGTCTTCAATCTTGTATCTTCATATTCCAACAGTCCGGGCAAAGTATATAGTCCGGCAGTCCGAGGACCCCCTACCCAAGATCCGCCAGTTTTGACACCAACACCGACTTCCGGCCAAGGGACATATCATCCCCATCCCCGAGCCTCATAAGAGAGTGGTGTTCCTCACGCATTTTGTCCGCGGGTTGGGATTCCCTCTCCACCCGTTTGTCTGTGGACTGATGTTTTATTATGGGCTAGATTTCCATGATCTAGCCCCCAACTTTATTCTCCGCATCCCACCTCACTTCGGCCTATGGCTAAAGACCTTTAATGTGAAGACGAAGGTGGTGAGAGGTCAACAGGCAGAGTGCGGGGGAGCTATGTAGGGTAGGATGCCCAATGTCACCTGGCTCGAAGGTTCTTTCATGGAAACGGTGAAGGTGTGGCAGTCAAGGTGGTTCTACATCACCGAGCCGCGCAACACCAACTGGACGACAGCCCCTGAATTCCGATCCGGAGCTCCGATGCGACTTACCTCCTGGCAAGAGAAGGTCCTAACCCGGGGTTCTCCGGGCGAGCTGACAGGGCTCCAGACATGTGTCCAGAACATGATATCCAACAGGATCAAGCTCGTCAATGTGATCCAGGTTATGCTCATCCGCCGGATCCTCCCGTGCCAATGCCGGACTTGCTATTTGTGGGAATTCGATCCGGCCAAGCACCAGACACTGCTAGGGCGGCTCTTCGGCACAATGCACGAGAATATCTGGAATGTGCATTTTAAGGCTGGCGAGACGCCACCGCCTACAACCGAGGATCGTCGGCTTAGCTCAAAGTGCCAAGCTAATTTGGTAGGTTCTTTCACGCTCTCAAGGCATAATCTTTACTAGCGCATTGTGAGAAAGAAGTCTAAGCTCTCATGTCAATTTTTTCCTTAGGCCTAGACCGACATAGCGAGGCGGATTGACTGTCCAGCCCCGCTACCCGAAGACGAAGAGACCCCACTCCTGACGAAGATGTTGTTCCCGGCGCCTTATGAAGTACTCCCTCCGTTCCGAATTACTCGTTGCAGAAATGGATGTATCTAGATGTATTTTAGTTCTAGATACATTCATGTCCGCGACGAGTAATTTGGAACAGAGGGAGTACTAGATAAGAAGACCAAGAAGGCGGCCAAGGGGACCAGGAGTGGCCTTCGGCGAAAGGATACTTCGGATCTGTCGTCCAAAGACGAGACTGACCCCTCGATCTCTAAAGATGACGACGAGGAGGAGGAATAAGACAACTCCCCTCCTGAGGGAGGGGGAAGAAAAGGGTGGTCTCCACGAACCTGGAGGTGAAGGTACCCAAGAGGGGGAAGGGCTCTCTCGCGGATAACTCTGTGTGGGATGTCGATAGCAGTCCGGAACGAATGCCCCGGACCAAGCCTCGGGCCGCTTCATGAGTACAAAGTACCTTATGTTCGTCCAAATGTATGGCCCTTCCCCTTGGCCATATTAATATGTTTAGTTTATGTTATTGCAATTCGGCCCGCGACAGTTCTCCGCAATCCTCGATAGAGGGATCGCTAGACTCGAAGGAGATGGCTAGCATGCCGCCGCCACCTGCTCACTCTGCCTCACCCAAAGGCGATGACGAGGTGATGTCCCAAAGGGCCTTTCCTGACTAAGGGGAGGCTACGGAGATCGTCACGGCGGCGTCCAAGGATGACTCCACGGCCTCCGAACACATGGGGGAAGAAACCCCCATGGGGACTGATGGTGGGGGCCGAGTTCCATTCGGCCCTCAGCCGGATATCATTCCGGAGACCTGCACGGCTCCGGAGTCTGGCGAACGGCCTTCCCCGAAAGGAGGTGGTGTGCCTGTTCCGCTGGTGTCCCTCGTCCAACCAGAGGCACCGGATGATCTGCTGGAAGCACTGCGAGGTGCTTCCATTGTAGATGAACACCGTGTCCTCATGGGTACGGTGATCAAAAAAGTTCAGTCTGCCAAAAGCAGGCTGACCGAATCCTGCACTAGCCTTTTAACAGGCTTTGAGGTAATAATAATTGTAGAAAGAATATCACATCATAGATAGTAGCCACTGATGCTCTGTTCGGTGTTCGGAAAGAAAGGCCGAACAGAGAATCGAAACAATTTTCGTACGAGTCTAACATATGATGTCTATGTAAATAAGCAAGCGTCGCTGCTGGCTGCTGCCGCTCATACTGCGAAGGTCTCCGAACTGAACAGAGCCTGGAGTGGGCCGAGGAGGAGCTCAGCCTTATGAAGAAGCAACTGGAGGACAACCAAGGTATGCAGTAACCTGTGCGTCGTGTATGTTAGGAAGGATGAATACTTCGTGCTGACTAAAGTGTCATGGACTATGCTAGGGGCCACGACCGAGGTGGCGGCCCTTAAGAAGGCATTAGCCAATGCCGAGGACAAAGCGGCCAAGGAACACGTTGTACGCGAAAAGCACGAGGCCTGGGGCAGCGAGGTTCAGCAAGAGCTTCAGGATGCCGTCAAGAAGTACGAGTCCCTGGAGTGTGATTCTAAGACGCGGGCGTCCGTACTTGCGAAGGCCCGCCAGAGCGCACAAGAGGCTCGAGCCGAGGCCCAGAGCGCCCTTCAGGAACTCCAGGCGGCTAAGAAGATTGCGGCGGGTAAGGCTTTCATTATACAAAACAAGTCTATGAAGGAAACACTCCTTTTACTTACCCGAATTTGGTGCTCTATAGGGGCGTTTACGGATTTGCCGCGTAGCGTATTCAATGCTACTAAATTCTATCGAGCCGAGGAAGGGAGATCGACAAAGAAGCTGTTCTGGTCTCAATATCTTGGACCAGAACATCCGGTATCCTTTAGCGACCAGCTGTAACAGTTTGTCGAGCTACAGAAAGCGGCCGAGCTGGCCATGAGGGGCCTGATAGTCCAGCTATGGCCTGCCACGCCGGTACCCAGCAGCTACTTCGGGCTGGTAAAGCGGCTTGTTAGTGCCTGCCCGCGGCTTGAGGTCGTAAAGCGGTCGGTCTGTATTGAGGGTGCCCGGATGGCCTTTGCTCGGTGCAAGATGTGGTGGGCGAAGATGGACACCGTCGAGTTGACCAAGGGACCGCCAAAGGGAAAGGAGCACCGTACACCCGAGCGCTATTTTGCGGATGTCCTAGAGGGGTCTCGTATTGTAGCCACGCAGTGCGGGCAGGACATTATTATCCAATGAATACACTCGTATTTTGTCTTGTATGATGACAACAAATCCGCTTTGTGATATAATTTATGTTTTGATTGTGTCCTCCTATGCGGACATGTTATTTGAAATCTGAGGGTTGGCCAGTCGTCGGCTTCTGCCCTCAAGTAGGTAGTACAGAGGCGATCGAGATGGTATCTAAACAATCTTGATCCAATTGTATGGTCCTTGAAGGAGTTATTTAGCGCACGAACCAGACAACTAGACTATAGGGCTTGAACGCCCTCACTTAGCCATAGGAGTTTTATAATAAAACATAGGCGCAGCCCCTGGTATATGAACCAGAGTGCTGTCAGCGTCTGATTGGGAAGTACGATCCTTCGCAAAATGTGGAAAAACCTCCAACGATTTGAGACCTCCGAACAGTTGACCGGCTCTCGCCGCATCATGACAGTCAGTTTTCGCCTTTTTCTACTGAGGTGCTCATCCGTTTTAGACCAGGGCACAATCACAGTAGTTCTCCCTTTACTACCCGAGCCGATGTAGCGAAACATAGGATAGCAAGCACAGGAGCCGGGCAACCCAACTATGACCAAAGACATGATTCGGAGCCAATGCATATAATGCTAAATTCGGGGTGCCAAACTATACTTACAAGAAGTGTTCAGACTTTTGTTGTCATAATGTGGAGTGCTATAAAGCCCCTGGCAAACATCAAAAATGTACCAAAGTGTACGGGTGCTATCTGATGCAGTTATCCACAGGGAAACTGAAAAAATAAAGAAAGAGAGAAAAGAAAACAAAAAAGGTGTAAAGGTAAAAGGCTGGGGTCCTACAACTCCCGCTACAAACTGTTTTCACTGTAATGTAATTAGTACTTCAAGGCGCATTGATACAAGTAGTGCAATAAACCGCAGGCTATTTAATATGCCGAAACTAGGGAAGAGCTGCATGTGGGTCCTGGAAGACAGGTAGAGTTATCGTTTAATGGAATCACCTAAAAAGTCCTTGTATGTCTGCGCTCCTCGCCATCTTGGTCTGTTTATCCTTCAAGAGGACCGATAACCAGACCACCCGATGGGGTTTGTGGAATTAAAACCTGCAAGAAAACAAGAAAAAATAAAAGTATGTTTGTATCCGATGTTGGTTGAGCCATGCTATGGATCACAAGCTAGCTATGCCTCCGTCGATGCCCATGGAATTTTGAGTGTGTAGTTATGTATGCGCGGCACGCAGGCCACCGTTGGACCAAGACTGAGACGGAGGCCGGATTGCTAGTCGAGCTCCTGATGAGCTGAGCTCTCCTGCTGCAGAGTAGTCCAGACCCTCTTAAGCGTGTTCGAGGGCTCGGCAGCCGAATGAAGGTTCTACTTGAGAAGGCCGCTTTGTACTTCTGCTTCTAGGGCATTTGTGTGCTCTTCTGTACAGAGAGAGCGTTCCGTATTTCCATTTACTTTCATGACGCTGCGTGGGCCGGGAATCTTGAGCTTGAGATAAGCATAGTGTGGCACTGCGTTGAATCGAGCAAACGCAGTTCGTCCGAGCAGTGCATGATAGCCGCTGCGGAATGGGACGATATCAAAGACTAACTCCTCGCTTCGGAAGTTGTCCGGAGATTCGAAGACAACCTCTAGTGTGATTGAGCCCATTCAACGGGCCTCTACGCCTGGAATGACTCCTTTAAAGGTGGTCTTTGTGTGCTTGATCCTTGACGGGTTAATGCCCATTTTTCGCACTGTATCCTAATAGAGCAGATTGAGGCTGCTACCGCCGTCCATAAGGACACGAGTCACATGGAACCCATCAATTATTGGGTCTAAGACCAGTGTGGCTGAGCCTCCGTGACGGATACTGGTCAGGTGATCTCGGCGATCAAAAGTGATCGGGCATGACGACCATGGGTTGAATTTTGGGGTGACTGGCTCTATCGCGTAGACGTCCCTGAGCGCACGCTTGCGCTCCCTCTTGGGGATGTGTGTAGCATATATCATGTTCACCGTTTTGACCTGAGGGGGAAACTTCTTCTGTCCCCCTGTGTTCGGTTGCCGTGGCTCTTCGTCATTGTCCTCGCTTTGTGATCCCTTTTCCCTGTTCTCGGCGTTTAATTTGCCGGCCTGTTTAAAAACCCAACACTCTCTATTTGTATGAGTACGAGGCTTGTCGGGGGTGCCGTGGATCTGCCATGGACGATCAAGTATGTGGTCCAAGCTGGATGGGACCGAAGTGTTCCTTTAGAACAGCTTCTTGCGCTGACCGGACTTAGAGCCACTGAATCCGGCATTGACCGCCGTATCCTCAGTGTTGTCATTGTTGTTTTGGTGCTTGTATCTATTGCGTCGAGACTTGTCTTTGTTGCTTTTAACTTTCGGGGTGTCGGCATCGCTCGCATTGTTTTTGCTATGGGCCAACCAACTGTCCTCGCCCGCACAAAAGCGGCTCATGAGTGCCGTGAGGGCCGCCATGGATTTTGGCTTTTCTTGGCCGAGGTGGCGGGCGAGCCATTCATCACGGATGCTATGCTTGAAAGCTGCTAGAGCTTCAGCGTCCGGACAGTCGACAATTTGGTCCCTTTTAGTTAAGAACCTTGTCCAGAATTTCCTGGCAGACTCTCCGGGCTGTTGAACTATATGGCTTAAGTCATCAGCGTTTGGAGGTCGAACGTATGTACCTTGGAAGTTATCGAGGAAAGCCTCTTCCAAGTCCTCCCAACTGCCAATGGAATTTTCAGGCAGACTGTTTAGCCAATGTCGGGCTAGCCGTTTGAGCTTTAGAGGGAGGTATTTTATGGCGTGGAAGTCATCTCCGCGGGCCATATGGATGTGGAGAATGAAGTCCTCGATCCATACCGCGGGGTCCGTGGTTCCATCATATGATTCTATGTTCAGAGGCTTGAATCCTTCTGGGAATTCATGATCCAGGACCTCATCAGTGAAGCAATGAAGATGTGTGGGGCCTCTGTATCGGGCCGTATCGTGGCGCGGCTCTGATAGAGTCCATCTGCGGTGTTCAGCCCACCCATGACTGGGTTTTTCACGCCCGAATAGGTGGCTGTTGTCGCGTGTCGAGGCACGTTCTCGCGATCCCTAGATTGATCTAGTGTGTCATGGTTTATTTTTCAGTGTCTGCTGGAGGTCATATCTATGGCCGTGGGCTGATTTACCTCTACCTGAGTGATGAGGCGGGGTGAGCTGGTGTTTGGCATGAGTTGTCATTTTGTCCCGACCACGTGGTGGTCGATCGGCCGTATTGTGTGATGTGGTATGTACTCCGGTGCCTCCTCGTCGAACTGAGGTAGCAATTTCTGCTTTGGGTAGGTTTTGGTTGGGATCTTGAGGCCGTATTCTTCGGTTGCTAGGACATCAGTCTATTTATCGTTGAGTAGGTCTTGGTCAGCTTGAAGCTGCTCCTGCTTCTTTTTCAGGCTCCTTGCCATGGCTATTAGCTGGTGCTTGAAGCTCTCCTACTCAAGAGGTTCCTCGGGCACGATGAAATCTTCGGTGCCGAGGCTCACCTGAACTTCGGGGAGCGCAAGGTAATTATCGCCCTCCTAATCTTTGTGTGTGCCTGTTTAACAGGGCTAACCTGCTTATCTTCCCGTTCATCTTGTTCATTTGCTTTATCGACGGGGTCTTCATTGTCTTCGGCACTTCCCGGAGTGTCATCTTCTCCTGTGACGGTGTTGTTGTCTTTACTGCGGTGTGACTTAGAGTGGCGCCGCTGACGACGACGCTTTGACTGTATTTCGGAAGGTTTGTCCTCAACTGGGTCTTCCTTATCGTTGCCTCTGTGCTCCTTTGGTGCATCCACCATGTATACGTCATCCGAGGAAGTGGCCGTCCAGCGTCTGGTGAATGGCGGGTTCTGGGCCTCTTCTTCTCCGGCATCGTCGTCCATACCATCGATGTCCTCAGAGTCGTAATCAAGTTCATCGGTCAAATCATCGATCATGGCTATAAAGTGGGTGGTGGGTGGGACGTAAAATTCTCCATCGGCAGCCCGTAGTTCGAGCCGGATATAGTTCAGTTGTGGGTCCTTCGCCAAGGACATGTTTTTTAATGAGTTCAGCACATCGCCCAAAGGCGAGTGCTAGAAGATGTCTGCAGCATTGAATTTGAAGATCGGTAAACGATCAAGCTCGGCGTCCGCGGGCTTGAGCGGTTCGGAACCTGTGGCCAGAGACGAGTCCGACTTCCTGGTGGGATTGGCCTCGTGTGAGACCAGGTCCATGTACGGCTCCAACACCGTGGAATCTGCGGCCTCTGAGGTGGGGTTAATCCTTCCGTCTCTGGAATGCGCGGCCTGCTCCGGCTCTACGGCCAGAGCGGTCATAGGAGCGACCTCCTGGATGCGGCCCGATGACAGATTTAGGTCATGATTATCAAGGTGACCGGGAGCACCCACCGCAGAATCGAATCCGGCGAAGATCAAGTCTCCACGGATGTCCCCGACGTAGTTCATGCTCCCGAATCTGAACTGATGGCCAGGGGCGTAGCTTTCGATCTGCTCTAGATGGCCAAACGAGTTGGCCCGTAGTGCGAAGCCACCGAACACGAAGATCTGCCCGGGGAGGAAAGTTTCTCTGCAGCCAGCGTCATTATTGACGATTGAAGGGGCCATCGAACCTTTCAGCGACAGCACAAAGGAACTCTCAATGAAAGCACCAATGTCAGTGTCAAAACCGATGGATCTCGGGTAGGGGTTCCTGAACTGTGCGTCTAAGGTTGATGGTAATAGGAGACAGGGGACACGAAGTTTTACCCAGGTTCGGGCCCTCTTGATGGAGGTAATACCCTACGTCCTGCTTGATTCATATTGATGAATACGAGTATTACAATATTTGATCTACCACGAGATCGTGATGGCTAAACCCTAGAAGTCTAGCATGTATGACTAAGGTATTGAGTATATCCTTTCCGGACTAGACCCTCTGGTTTATATAGACACCAGGGGGATCTAGGGTTACATAGAGTCGGTTACATAAGATGGAATCTTCATAGTTGTTCGCCAAGCTTGCCTTCCACGCCAAGGAGAGTCCCATCCAGACACGGGTACAGTCTTCGGTCTTCATGTCTTCATAGCCCATCAGTCCGGCCCATAGATAACAGGTCGGACGCCCGAGGACCCCTTAGTCTAGGACTACCTCAGTCATCTTATAATGCTACCTCCATACTAAGCAAAATAAGATGCATAAAGGATAAACATCACATGCAATCAATATAAGTGATATGATATGGCCATCATCATCTTGTACCTTTGATCTCCATCTCCAAAGCACCATCATGATCACCATCGCCACCATCGTGACACCTTGATCTCCATCATAGCATCATTGTCATCTCGCCAACTATTGCTTATACGACTATCGCTACCGCTTAGTGATAAAGTAAAGCAATTGCATGGCGATTGCATTTCATACAATAAAGCGACAACCATATGGCTCCTGCCAGTTGCCAATAATTGTGTTACAAAACATGATCATCTCACACAACAATTTATATAATCACGTCTTGACCATATCACATCACAACATGCCATGCAAAAACAAGTTAGACGTCCTCAACTTTGTTGTTGCAAGTTTTACGTGGCTGCTTGATACGTCTCCAACGTATCTATAATTTTTGATTGTTCCATGCTATTATATTATCAGTTTCGGATGTTACTGGGCTCAGTGCAAGGCTCAGTGCAAATTGCTGTTTTTTTGGGACTAACCTACTAACCCAAGGCTCAGTGCAAATTGCTATTTTTTTGCCTATTTAAGTGTTTCGCAGAAAAGGAATATCAAACGGAATATAAACAGGACGAAACCTTCGGGAGAGTTATTTTTGTAACAAACGTGATCCAGGGGACTTGGAGTAGACATCAAGAAAGAAACGAGGTGGCCCTGAGGCAGGAGGGCGCGCCCCCACCCTCGTGGGCCCCTCGTAGCTCCACCGACCTACTTCTTCCTCCTATATATATCGATATATCCCGAAAACATCCAGGAGCACCATGAAACCCTATTTCCACCGCCGAAACCTTGTGTTCCCAAGAGATCCCATCTTGGGGCCTTTTCCGGAGCTCCGCCGGAGGGGGAATTAATCACGGAGGGCTTCTACATCAACACCATAGCCTCTTCGATGATGTGTGAGTAGTTTACCACAGACCTTCGGGTCCATAGTTATTAGCTAGATGGCTTCTTCTCTCTCTTTGGATCTCAATACAAAGTTCTCCTCGATCCTCTTGGAGATCTATTCGATTTAATTCTTTTTGCGGTGTGTTTGTCGAGATCTGATGAATTGTGGGTTTACGATCAAGTTTATCTATGAAAAATATTTGATTCTTCTCTGAAATCTTTTATGTATGATTGGTTATCTTGGCAAGTCTCTTTGAATTACCAGTTTGGCTTGGCCTACTAGATTGATCTTTCTTGCAATGGGAGAAGTGCTTAGCTTTGGGTTCAATCTTGTGGTGTCCTTTCCAAGTGACAGCAGGGGCAGCAAGGCACATATTGTATTGTTGCCATCGAGGATAAAAAGATGGGGTTTATATCATATTGCTTGAGTTTATCCCTCTACATCATGTCGTCTTGCCTAATGCGTTACTCTGGTGTTATGAACTTAATACTCTAGATGCATGCTGGATAGCGGTCGATGTGTGGAGTAATAGTAGTAGATGCAGAATCATTTCGGTCTACTTGTCGCAGATATGATGCCTATATACATGGTCATGCCTAGATATTCTCATAATTATGCACTTTTCTATCAATTGCTCGACAGTAATTTGTTCACCCACCGTAATGCTTATGCTATCTTGAGAGAAGCCACTAGTGAAACCTATGGCCCCCGGGTCTATCTTTTATCATATAAGTTTCCCATCTACTTTATTTTCCAATCTTTAATTTCAATCTATATAATAAAAATAACAAAAAACATTTATCTTATTATTATTATCTCTATCAGATCTCACTCTTGTAAGTGACGGTGAAGGGATTGACAACCCCTTTATCGCCTTGGTTGCGAGGTTCTTATTTGTTTGCGTAGGTACGAGGGACTTGCGTGTAGTCTCCTACTGGGTTGATACCTTGGTTCTCAAAAATTGAAGGAAATACTTACGCTACTTTATTGCATCACCCTTTCCTCTTCAAGGGAAAACCAAAGCAGTGCTCAAGAGATCTACGCACAAGTCAAGACATATCGAGTACCCATCAGAAACTTTTATCCCTCACATTACATTATTTGCCATTTGCCTCTCGTTTCCCTCTCCCCAACTTCACCCTTGCCGTTTTATTCGCCCTCTTTGTCCGCTCGCCTCTTTTTTGTTCGCCTCTTTTTGTTTGCCTCTTGCTTGCTTGTTTGTTGGATTGTTTGTCACGATGGCTCAAGATAATACTAAATTGTGTGATTTTTCCAATACCAACAATAATGATTTTATTAGCACTCCGATTGCTCCTCTTACTGATGTTGAATCTTGTGAAATTAATACTGCTTTGCTGAATCTTGTCATGAAAGATCCATTTTCTGGCCTTCCTAGTGAAGATGTCGCTACCCATCTAAACAACTTTGTTGATTTGTGTGATATGCAAAAGAAGAAAGATGTGGATAATGATATAGTTAAATTGAAGCTATTTCCGTTTTCGCTTGGAGATCTTGCTAAAACTTGGTTTTCGTCTTTGCCTAAAAATAGTACTGATTCTTGGAACAAGTGCAAAGATGCTTTTATCTCTAAGTATTTTCCTCCCGCGAAGATCATCTCTCTTAGAAACGATATTATGAACTTTAAGCAACTAGATCATGAGCATGTTGCCCTACACATGGTTTGAATTTATGGATGATCATACAAAAATTTTATGCTGAATTGAATTTTGCTTCTAGAAATCTTTTAGATTCGGCCACGGGAGGCACTTTTATGGAAATCACTTTAGGAGAAGCTACCAAACTCCTAGATATTATTATGGTTAATTATTATCAATGGCACACCGAAAGATCTACTAGTAAAAAGGTTCATGCTATAGAAGAAATTAATGTTTTGAGTGGAAAGATGGATGAACTTATGAAATTGTTTGCTAATAAGAGTGTTTCTTCTGATCCTAATGATATGCCTTTGTCTACCTTGATTGAGAATAATAATTAATCTATGGACGTGAATTTTGTTGGTGGGACCAATTTTGGTAACAATGCGTATAGAGGAAACTTTAATCCTAGGCCGTATCCTAGTAATTCCTCTAATAATTATGGTAATTCCTACAACAATTCTTATGGAAATAATAATAATATCCCCTCTTATTTTGAACCTAGTATTAAAGAATGTATTAGTTCGCAAAAGAGTTTCAATGCTTTAATTGAAGAAAAAATGTCTAAGATTGATGAGTTGGCTAGGAATGTGGATAGAATTTCTCTTGATGTTGATTCTTTGAAACTTAGATCTATTCCACCTAAGCATGATATCAATGAGCCTCTCAAAGCCATGAGAATTTCCATTGATGAGTGCAAAGAAAGAACCGCTTGGATGCGTGCTAAAAAAGATTGCTTCATAAAAGCGTGTTCTTCTAGTTTTGATGATAATAAGGATGAAGATCTAAAAGTGATTGATATGTCTCCTATTAAATATGTGTTTTTCAATATGAATCTTGATAATGATGGGACTGGAGATGAGTCAACTTTAGTTAAAAGGCGTCCCAATGATTCAGAATTTTTAGATCTTGATGCAAAAATTGGTAAAAGTGGGATTGGAGAGGTTAAAACTTTACATAGCAATGAACCCACTATTTTGGATTTTAAGGGATTTAATTATGATAATTTCTCTTTGATAGATTGTATTTCCTTGTTGCAATCCATGCTAAATTCGCCGCATGCTTATAGTCAAAATTAAGCTTTTAGCAAACATATCATTGATGCTTTAATGCAATCTTATGAAGAAAAGCTTGAATTGGAAATTTCTATCCCTAGAAAACTTCATGATGAGTGGGAACCTACTATTAAAATTAAAATTAAAGATCATGAATGTTATGCTTTATGTGATTTGTGTGCTAGAGTTTCCACAATTCCAAAAACTTTGTGTGATGTGTTAGGTTTCCGTGAATTTGATAATTGTTCTTTAACTTTGCATCTTACGAATTCCACTATTAAGAAACCTATGGGAAGGATTAATGATGTTCTTATTGTTGCAAATAGGAATTATGTGCCCGTAGATTTCATTGTTCTTGATATTGATTGCAATCCTTCATGTCCCATTATTCTTGGTAGACCTTTCCTTAGAACGATTGGTGCAATTATTGATATGAAAGAAGGGAATATTAGATCCGAATTTCCATTAAGGAAAGGCATGGAACACTTTCCTAGAAAGAAAAATAAATTACCTTATGAATCTATTATGAGAGCCCCTTAGGAATTGCATACAATGATGATAATACCTAGATCTATTCTTGTTTTTATGCCTAGCTAGGGGCGTTAAACGATGGCGCTTGTTGGGTGGCAACCTAATTTTATTTTTGTTTCTTGCTTTTTGGTTCTGTTTAGTAATAAATAATTCATCTAGCCTCTGTTTAGATGTGGTTTTATGCTTTTAATTAGTGTTTGTGCCAAGTAGAACCTTTGGGAAGACTTGGGGGAAGTTTTAGTGATCTTGGTTTAAAAAACATAAACTTTAGCGCTCACGAGATTTGCTGCCATTTTTTTACTGGAGAGTGAGATTAGGTTGATTCTTTTTGAAGATGATTAATAGAAAAATTACTCACGACCACCAATTTATTTCAGAATTTTTGGGGTTACAGAAGTATTTGAAACCTACAGATTACTACAGATTGTTCTGTTTTTGACAGATTTTGTTTTTCGTGTGTTGTTTGCTTATTGTGATGAATCTATGGCTAGTATCGGAGTGTATGAACCATAGAGAAGTTTAATACAGTAGATTTAACACCAATATAAATAAAGAATGTGTTTATTACAGTACCTTAAGTGGTGGCTTGTTTTCTTATACTAACGGAGCTCATGAGATTTTTCTGTTGAGTTTTGTCTTGTGAAGTTTTCAAGTTTTAGGTAAAGATTTGATGGATTTTGGAATAAGGAGTGGCAAGAACCCAAGCTTGGGGATGCCCAAGGCACACCCAAGGTAAAATTCAAGGACAACCAAAAGCCTAAGCTTGGGTATTCCCAAGGCACCCCAACGTAAAATTCAAGGACAACCAAAAGCCTAAGCTTGGGGATGCCCCGGAAGGCATCCCCTCTTTCGTCTTCTTCCATCGGCAACTTTACTTGAGGCTATATTTTTATTCACCACATGATATGTGTATTGCTTGGAGCGTCTAGTACGATTTGAGTCTTTGCTTCTTAGTTTACCACAATCATCCTTGCTGTACACACCTTTTGGGAGAGACACACATGAATTGGAATTTATTAGAATACTCTATGTGCTTCACTTATATCTTTTGAGCTAGATAATTTTGCTCTAGTGCTTCAGTTATATTTTTAGAGCACGGTGGTGGT
This sequence comes from Triticum aestivum, assembly GCF_018294505.1. Taxonomy (NCBI): domain Eukaryota; kingdom Viridiplantae; phylum Streptophyta; class Magnoliopsida; order Poales; family Poaceae; genus Triticum; species Triticum aestivum. The sequence continues at coordinate 663,735,246 of NC_057806.1, forward strand.
TTTATTTCATAGAAATTATTCATGTCTCATGCTTCACTTATATTATTTTGAGAGTCCTTTAGAATAGCATGGTAATTTTCTTTGGTTATAAAATTAGTCCTAATATGATAGGCATCCAGGATGGGTATAATAAAAACTATCATAAAAAGTGCATTGAATACTATGAGAAGTTTGATACTTGATGATTGTTTTGAGATATAAAGATGGTGATATTAGAGTCATGCTAGTTGAGTAGTTTTGAATTTGAGAAGTACTTGTGTCAAAGTTTGTGATTCCCGTAGCATGCACGTATGGTGAACCGTTATGTGATGAAGTCGGAGCATGATTTATTTATTGATTGTCTTCCTTATGAGTGGCGGTCGAGGACGAGCGATGGTCTTTTCCTACCAATCTATCCCCTAGGAGCATGCGTGTAGTACTTTGTTTCGATAACTAATAGATTTTTGCAATAAGTATATGAGTTCTTTATGACTAATGTTGAGTCCATGGATTATACGCACTCTCACCCTTCCACCATTGCTAGCCTCCCTAGTATCGTGCAACTTTCGCCAATACCATAAACCCACCATATACTTTTCTCAAAACAGCCACCATACCTACCTATTATGGCATTTCCATAGCCATTCCAAGATATATTGCCATGCAACTTACCACCATTCTGTTTATTATGACACGCTTCATCATTGTCATATTGCTTTGCATGATCATGTAGTTTACATCGTATTTGTGGCAAAGCCACGTTCATAATTATTTGATAAATGTCACTCTTGATTAATTGCACATCCCGGTACACCGTCGGAGGCATTCAAATAGAGTCATATTTTGTTTTAGTATCGAATTGTAATTTTTGAGTTGTAAGTAAATAAAAGTGTGATGATCATCATTATTAGAGCATTGTCCCAAGTGAGGAAAGGATGATGGAGATTATGGTTCCCCCACAAGTCAGGATGATACTCCAGACGAAAAATAAAAAAAGAGAAAAAAAAGAGGCCATAAAAAAAGAAGGACCAAAAAAAGAGAAATGAGAGAAAAAGAGAGAAGGGACAACGCTACTATCCTTTTACGACACTTGTGCTTCAAAGTAGCACCATGATCTTCATGATAGAGAGTCTCCTATTTTGTCACCTTCATATACTAGTGGGAATTTTACATTATAGAACTTGGTTTGTATATTCCAATGATGGGCTTCCTCAAAACGACCTAGGTCTTCGTGAGCAAGCGAGTTGGATGCACACCCACTTAGTTTCTTTTTGAGCTTTCATACACTTATAGCTCTAGTGCATGCGTTGCATGGCAAACCCTACTCACTCAAATTGATATCTATTGATGGGCATCTCCGTAGCCCGTTGATATGACTAGTTGATGTGAGACTATCTTCTCCCTTTTGTCTTCTCCACAACCACCATTCTATTCCACATATAGTGCTATGTCCATGGCTCACGCTCATATATTGTGTGAAGATTTAAACAATTTGAGAACATCAAAAGTATGAAACAATTTCTTGGCTTGTCATCGGGGATGCGCATGATTTAAATACTTTGTGTGGTGAAGATAGAGCATAGCCAGACTATATGATTTTGTAGGGATAACTTTCTTTGGACATGTTATTTTGAGAAGACATGATTGCTTTGTTAGTATGCTTGAAGTATTATTATTTTTATGTCAATATTAAACTTTTTTCTTGAATCTTTCGGATCTGAACATTCATGCCACAATAAAGAAAAATTACATTGAGAATTATGCTAGGTAGCATTCCACATCAAAAATTCTGTTTTTATCATTTACCTACTCGAGGACGAGCAGGAATTAAGCTTGGGGATGCTTGATACGTCTCCAATGTATCTATAATTTTTTATTGTTCCATGATATTATATTATCTGTTTTGGATGTTAATGGGCTTATTTATACACTTCTATATTATTTTTGGGAGTAACCTACTAACCCAAGGCCCAGTGCAAATTGCTGTTTTTTGCCTATTTCAGTGTTTCGTACAAAAGGAATATCAAACGGAATCCAAATGGAATGAAACCATCGGGAGAGTTCTTTTTGGAACAAACTTTATCTAGGGGACTTGGAGTAGACGTCAAGAAAGAAATGAGGTGGCCACGAGGTAGGAGGTCACGCCTGCCCCCCAGGGTGCGCCCCCCACCCTCGTGGGCCCCTCGCAGCTCCACCAACCTACTTCTTCCTCCTATGTATATCCATATATCCCGAAAACATCCAGGAGCACCACGAAACCCTATTTCCACCGCCGCAACCTTCTGTACCCAAGAGATCCCATCTTGGGGCCTTTTCCAGAGCTCCGCCGGAGGGGGGATCGATCACGTAGGGCTTCTACATCAACACCATAGCCTCTCCGATGATGCGTGAGTAGTTTACCACAGACCTTCGGGTCCATACTTATTAGCTAAATGGCTTATTCTCTATCTTTGGATCTCAATACGAAGTTCTCCTAAATCTTCTTGGAGATCTATTCGATGTAACTCTTTTTGCGGTGTGTTTGTCGAGATCTGATGAATTGTGGGTTTACGATCAAGTTTATCTATGAACAATACTTGATTCTTCTCTGAAATCTTTTATGTATGATTGGTTATCTTTGCAAGTCTCTTCGAAATATCAGTTTGGTTTGGCCTACTAGATTGATCTTTCTTGCAATGGGAGAAGTGCTTAGCTTTGGGTTCAATCTTGCGGTGTCCTTTCCCAGTGACAGCAGGGGCAGCAAGGCACGTATTGTATTGTTGCCATTAAGGATAAAAAGATGGGGTTTATATCGTATTGCTTGATTTTATCTCTCTACATCATGTCATCTTGCCTAATGTGTTACTCTGTTCTTATGAACTTAATACTCTAGATGCATGATGGATAGCGGTCGATGTGTGAAGTAATAGTAGTAGATGCAGAATCGTTTCGGTCTACTTGTCGCGGACGTGATGCCAACATACATGATCATGCCTAGCTATTCTCATAATTATGCACTTTTCTATCAATTGCTCGACAGTAATTTGTTCACCCACCGTAATACTTATGCAACTTGAGAGAAGCTAATAGTGAAACCTATGGCCCCCGGGTCTATCTTTTATCATACAAGTTTCCCATCTACTTTATTTTGCAATCTTTAATTTCAGTCTATATCATAAAAATACCAAAAATATTTATCTTATTATTATCTCTATCAGATCTCACTCTCGTTTGTGACCGTGAAGGGATTGACAACCCATTTATTGCATTTGTTTCAAGGTTCTTATTTGTTTGTGTAGGTACGAGGGACTTGCGTGTAGTCTCCTACTGGATTGATACCTTGGTTCTCAAAAACTGAGGGAAATACTTATGCTACTTTGCTACATCACCCTTTCCTCTTCAAGGGAAAACCAACGCAGTTCCCAAGAGGTAGCGCTGCTATGGGCTTAGCAAGAACCGTTGTTACCTACGCATCAAAAACCACAACACGGTATAGTGATTGCTTTTTGATCTTCAGAAAGAATCCTATTCATTGAATCCGATTCAACTAAAGTTGGAGAAACTGACACCCACTAGCCACCTGTGTGTGAAGCACGTCGGTAGAACCAGTCTCGCGTAAGCGTACCCGTAATGTCGGTCTGAGCCGCTTCATCCAACATTCCTGTGAATCAAGAATCAACTTGTGAAAGCAAGCAATATATATATACCCACGTCCACAACTCCTTTGTGTTGTACTCATGCATATAACATCTACGCATAGACCTGGATCGGATGCCACTGTTGGGGAATGCAGTAATTTCAAAAAAAATCATACGCACATGCAAGATCCATCTAGGTGATGCATAGCAACAAGAGGGGAATAGTATGTCTATGTACCCTCATAGACCGAAAGCGGAAGCGTTATGAAACATGGTTGATGTAGTCGAACATCTTCACGATCCGACCAATCAAGTACTGAATGCACGGCACCTCCACGATTTGCACATGTTCAGCTCGGTGACGTCCCTCATACTCTTGATCCAGTTGAGGCCGAGGGAGAGTTTCGCCTAAGCACTACAATGATATGACCGAGGTGGAATTCTGTGGAGGGGCGCACCGCACACGGCTAAACAATCAACTTGTGTGTCTATGGGGTGCCCCCTTCCCCGTATATAAAGGAGTGGAGGAGGGGAGGGTCGGCCCTCATAGGGCACGCCCAAGGGGGGAGTCCTACTCCGAGTAGGAGTAAGTTTCCCCCCTTCCTAGTAGGAATAGGAGAAGAAGGAAGAGGGAGAGAGAGAGGGAAGGAAAGGGGGGGCGGCCCCCACCCAATTCGGATTGGGCTTGGGGCGCGCCCTCCATCTGGCCGCCTCCTCCTCTCTCCCACTAAGGCTGAATAAGTCCCATTGACTCCCCGGGGGGTTCCGGTAACCCCCCCGGTACTCCGGTAAATGCCCGAACTCATCCAGAACCATTCCGATGACCAAACATAGCCTTCCAATATATAGATCTTTATGTCTCGACCATTTCGAGACTCCTCGTCATGTCGGTGATCACATCCGGGACTCTAAACTACCTTTGGTACATCAAAACATATAAACTCATAATACCGATCGTCATCGAACATTAAGCGTGCGGACCCTATGGGTTCGAGAACTATGTAGACATGACCGAGACTCACTTCCAGTCAATAACCAATAGCGGAACCTGGATTCTCATATTGGTTCCTACATATTCTACAAAGATCTTTATCGGTCAAACCGCATAACAACATATGTTGTTCCCTTTGTCATCGGTATTTTACTTGCCCGAGATTCGATCGTCGGTATCTCAATACCTAGTTCAATCTCATTACCGGCAAGTCTCTTTACTCGTTCTGTAATGCATCATCCCGCAACTAACTCATTATTCACATTGCTTGCAAGGCTTATAGTGATGTGCATTACCGAGAGGGCCCAGAGATACCTCTCCGATACATGGAGTGACAAATACTAATCTTGATCTATGACAACTGAAAAAACACCATCAGAGACACCTGTAGAGCATCTTTTTAGTCACCCGGTTACGTTGTGGCATTTGCTAGCACACTAATTGTTCCTCCGGTATTCGGGAGTTCCATAATCTCATAGTCATAGGAACATGTATAAGTTATGGAGAAAGCAATAACAATAAACTAAACAATCGTAGTGCTAAGCTAATGGATGGGTCAAGTCAATCACATCATTCTCTAATGATGTGATCCCATTCATCAAATGACAACTCATGTCTATGGTTAGGAAACTTAACCATCTTTGATTAACGATCTAGTCAAGTAGAGGCATACTAGTGACACTCTGCTTGTCTATGTATTCACACATGTACTAAGTTTCTGGTTAATACAATTCTAGGATGAATAATAAACATTTATCATGATATAAGGAAATATAAATAACAAATTTATTATTGCCTCTAGGGCATATTTCCTTCATCGTCATCCCCAAAACCGAAAGGCAGAAGGTGCCCGTACAATCTCCCCCTTTTTTGTGGATGATGACAACCACTCAAAAAGAACGGGAGATCTAGAAAATATAGATGGGGCGCCCCCTAAGTGTGAGCACTATTTCGAGTTTGCTTTTGGAATGCAAAATGCTCACACTAGGAACAATGCTCCCCCTAGATTTTATAGACCAACCAGTGATAGCGAAGCAACAAAAAATACAAAAGGTACATATAAGCAGAAAAGAACCGTAGAGCAAAGGATAAGGGCACCATTAACACGCAAGCTCTACTGATAGAGAAGTGCATAGATAAAAGAGATAAGGGATGCAGGTCTCACACCATGCACAAGGTCACAACACAAGTTCACAAGACACTAGAAAGCGAAAGCGGAGCAAATAGAACAACTGAAGACAGCAATGGCAAATGAACCCCCCATGCAACTCCCATAACCTAATAGAGTTCTCTCCCCCTTTGGCATCAAGACAGCAAAAAGGAAAAGAGCGAAGCTAGCGTCCCGAGGCTCAGTAGTTCTCTTCGCCTGCCACCGTGGAATCGTCAGAACCATCAGCAGCAGCATCAGGCTCCTCAGCCTCCTCAGACTCCTCAGACGCCGCGGTAGTACCCTCAGGACCACGAATAGTAGAGGTAGCAGGCGCTTCAAAGACCACTGACAGTTCTCCAAGCACCACGTATCCTCAGGAGTGATGGTCTTCTTGGAGCCACTCTTCACATCTGGCAAATTGAGGTGCCTCATGAACTGAATCTGCCTGCGACGCGCCATCTTCTCAGCAACATGGGCCTTGTAGAGCTTCTTCTGAATATGGTCCTGCAAGCAAAAAATCTTCTTGATCTTGGAAGTCATCTTCTCAATCCACGAGGTTGGGCCCTAGGCCCGAACTCAAAGTCTTCATCGTCCGAGGAAGCAAACACATCCTCCTGATTGCCCGTAGAAAAATGAGGAGTCTTATGCTTCTTCTTCCTCAACACCTTAACCTCATGCTCTGTGAGATTAGCCGGAGTGGTGAGAGGTTCTCCTGGCCTACGGACTGCCCAAACGGAGTTCAGAAACTGCATCACAAAAGGAGCATAGATCGGTACCTTCCGGTACCACACCATATTGTACATCTCCTCCCACATCCACTTGGAGACATCAAAAGTGGCACCGGAACCCCTCTTGGTCTTTATGGCCACAAGCAAATCCACAAGATAACCATAAATATCATTTTGATTCCCAGCAGCACACAACGGAACACACAATGTAGAATATCATAGACTGACAGAAGGTCATTGGACTTACCCACGATATCATGACCCGGGATGTACAGAGGGGCAAGCTTCTCCTTGTCCATGGGGTGGGCTCGGTCGTGAGGACGGAGACCACCTTGGCCTTCCAACCCGGTATCCTCATAGCCAAGAGCATTTTAGAAGGCTCTCTAAGGGACATCAAAGAACTCATCACGGCACATAAAGGACAGGTGACGCGCATCATCGGTGCCGAATTGGACGGTAGCATAGAACTGATGAATGAGCTGCACATCAAAGTTACAATTCACAGTCATGAGCTTGATCAAATCAAACTCCTCACATATCTCCAGAGCCTCTCCAAAGTAACCAGGGTTGCTCCTCCAGTGATCGAGGTCAATGGACCACATCCGGGTGAACTTGTTCTTGTGGTGCTGGAAAATTTCTGACACAACCCTTATCTACAACGCATTCCGGAACTAAGGGTTGTTCCAACAAGGATGCGGTGCCACGGAGTAGGCATCCTGGAAATGGAACTTTTCCCAATCCGTAAGCTTGCACTTGTGCATTGGCAACGCAGCACGCTGCTTGGCAGCAGCAGTCTTCTCCCGGCGAGTGGCTTTGGTAGGGATCACAACCTCGTGAGTATCCTCACTGTTATCTGATGGTTTGCCCCTACGGGCTCTCTTCTTGGTGTTCTGAGGCTTCTGAACAGCACGAGAGCTAGAGCCACCTGCAAATGCACACAGAGAGCACATAGATACCCCAGCAAATATGAGAGAAACATACACAAGATCAGAAGAATAAATCTCACATACGTAAGTAGAAGAAGAACAGTGCAGATGGGTTCAGAGATAGCGGTTGTTTCGGTTGTTCGACCGGTAGAACCGCCTAAGTGGTAGTACTGCTCGCGGGGAGCGGTAGTAATGCTAAGAGCGGATCTGCCGAGTTGAAGAACGGGTACAACCCTACTTTGAATCTAGATGCAATATTCCTACTTCTAATTGTGCACAAGAAAAGGAGGCGTTTATAAGGATCTCTCCCACCAATCATTTGGCCAAAAATGCGGGAGTACGAGTGAGGGAGTCCTGGATTAGGGGGTGTTTGGATAGCCGGACTATACCTTTAGCCGAACTCCTGGACTATGAAGATACAAGATTGAAGACTCCGTCCCATGTTCGGAAGGGACTTTCCTTGGCGTGGAAGGCAAGCTTGGCGATACGGATATGAAGATCTCCTACCATTGTAACCGACTCTATGTAACCCTAACACTATCTGGTGCCTATATAAACCGGAGGGTTTTAGTCCGTAGGACAACGTACACATCAACAATCATACCATAGGCTAGCTTCTAGGGTTTAGCCTCCTCGATCTTGTGGTAGAGCTACTCTTGTACTACCCATATCATGAATATTAATCAAGTAGGACGTAGGGTTTTACCTCCATCGAGAGGGCCCGAACCTGGGTAAAACTTCGTGTCCCTTGCCTCCTGTTACCATCCGGCCTAGACGCATAGTTCGGGACCCCCTACCCGAGATCCGCTGGTTTTGACACCGACATTGGTGCTTTAATTGAGAGTTCCTCTGTGTCGTCGCCATCAGGAAGGATGCCTCGCCCCGTCTTTAAAGACGGCACCATTGCTAAGGGAGCTTTGGCTGTTGCCCAAACCCTCCGGCTAGGTGGTTTTCTTATGACCGCCTGTTCGGCTTCTACCCCGACGATGACCTCTCGAGCCATCAAAAACAATCTTCATGTCAGCTCGGAACTTGCCGAGCAGTTAGATCCAATGGAGCTTTCCTCCATAAACGAGCTCTTGGATCACTTCGATGCCCTGGGAGTCGCTACGGATTACGACCAGATAAGGCCTAAAACCGATTTGAGAGAGATTAACTCTCCCCAAGTCACCCATCATGTTGCCGTGGTAGAGGGACAGTGCGGCGACCCTTCATCTATCTTAAGGACTCGCTACGTCTGGATTCCTGATCCCTCCAAGCCGGATACCCGCGGAGGGGAGGATATCACTCAAGACCGGAACTTAGAGTCACGCGATGGGCTGGATTCATTAGACAACATCCAGGAATCCAAATTTTCGAGTTCAGAAATTCCTTGGCCTCTGAGCCTTAGATGGGGTGAGGCTTCGGATTTAATTCCACCCACCCACCCCAACATAAGCGGTCTATCCAAAATCAGGCAAGAACCCGATGAAACAGTAGATCATTGCTGGGCCAGATTCCTCTTAGTTAAGAACATGCTAAGGGACTGTCGTGAGGAAGACGCGATCTCAATCTTCTGCGATAATTGCACGGATAAGGGAATACTCAACGCCATAAGTCGCCATGATATTACATGCTTCGCTGACTTGGCGTCCATTGTACGAAAGTACTGTGCGATGGAAAGCGCCTGGAAAACCGAAATAAAATTTTGGGACAATCCGGCCCTGAATACAAACCCAGTCCGAAATAAAAGGGTGCATCATCACCAGTCACCCGGGTCAAGCACTAAAAAGCAAAAACCCTCTACAGGGTATGGAACCGTACTGGAAGGATGGCTTAATGGACCCTGTAAAATTCACAGTACAGAGGACGCCATACCAACTCACAGCCTCAGAGCATGTTGGATACTCCGGCAGGTGGCCAAAATTGGCGAAAATCTCCTAATTCCGGAGGCCACAGAAAGCCACCCCAGAGACACCAATATGGTATTAATAGTCTTTGAGACTTTCGCATCAAATAATATGCGAAAAAGGACACTCTGCAGCCTTGCCAAAGTCTACCAAGTAGCAACAATAAACCCATGGAGTGACACGGCTATTACCTTTAACGCCAGTGATGAACCTAAATTCCGAATAGCCCGAGCACTAGCCGCATTGGTCCTCAGTCCAATAGTGGACGGCTTTCGTCTTACGAAGGTACTCATGGACGGCGGCAGTGGATTGAACCTCATTTATGAGGAGACCCTTCAAAAATGGAAATAGACTGGAACCGCATTGAGCGAAGCAGCACAACCTTTAGAGGAATAATCCCCAGTCGGGAAGCGCGCTGTACAGGAAAAATCACACTAGATGTGGTGTTCGGCATGCCGGATAATTACAGGTCCGAAGAGGTCACGTTCCAGGTGGCTCCGTTCAGCAGCGGTTATCACGCTCTGCTAGGGCGGGAAGCGTTCACAATCTTCCAAGCAATACCCCATTACGGGTACATGAAGCTCAAGATGCCCGGGCCTAACGGGATCATCACTCTCGCTAGTGATCCGGACATAGCACTCCGTGCCGAAAACAAGACAGCCGCACTGGCCCTCGAGGCACTATTCGAAGCCCTGGCGGCTGAGGAGCTGACTGCGCTGCGCTCTACGGTGAATAGGGACGATGTGGTACTCGACAAAAGATCCAAGTCCACCTCCTTTAAACCGGCGGACGAAATAGTCAAATTCCAAGTCCATCTAACGGACCCCAATAAACAGCTTCCATGGGGCACAGTTAAACCCTGATGTCGACGCCGCATTGCGAGAGTTCCTACGAGAGAACTGGGACATTTTCATCTGGCACCCTTCAGACATGCCAGGAATCCCACGCAGGCTGGCCGAGCACAGCTTAAATATCCAAACAGGATTCAAACCTGTCAAACAGGCTCTTTGGCATTTTGGAGGCCGGATTCATTAGAGATATAAAACATCCGGACTGGCTAGCAAACCTGGTGATGGTACCAAAGAAGGACAAATCCTGGCGCCTGTGTGTCAATTTTAAAGACCTTAACAAGGCTTGCCCAAAGGATCCCTTCCCCATCCCCCGCATCGATCAAATTATCGATGTTACCGCAGGACACGATTTGTTGTGTTTCCTCGACGCGTATTCTGGCTACCATAAAATCAAGATGGCAGAACCAGACAAAGCCGCAACGGCATTTATCACACCATACGGGCCATTCTGCTTCAACACGATGCCCTTCGGGCTCAAAAATGCCAGCGCAACATATCAGCGCATGATTCAGACATGTCTGGCAAGCCAGATCGGCAAAACAGTGGAGGCATATGTAGATGATGTGGTCGTCAAAACAAGACATGTTGAATCTCTAGTAGACGACTTGAGGCTCACATTTCATGACCTCCGAACATACGACATCAAGCTCAACCCGGGAAAATGTGTTTTCGGTGTTCCAGCCAGAAAGCTCTTGGGCTTCATTGTATCCGGTGGAGGAATTGAAGCAAATCCAGCCAAGATCCGAGCTCTGTCACAACTGGATATCCCAAAAGGCCTCAAACAAATACAGAAGTTAACCGGATGCGTGGCGGCTCTAAGCCACTTTATCTCCCGCTTGGGAGCAAAGGCCCTACCCCTTTACCACCTCCGTCGGCGCATCGAACACTTCAAATGGGCGGATGCAGCCACGGCCGGACTCAACGAAATAAAAGCCATACTGGCAACAAACCCAGTCCTGGCCGCGCCAAACATCGGCGAACCAATGCTATTATACATTGCGGCAACACATCAGGTTGTAAGCGCAGTGCTCGTCGTCGAACGAGAAGCGGACGGACACAAATCCCCCCTTCAAAAGCCGGTCTATTATGTGTCCACTGTCCTCACTCCCTGCAAATCACGGTACCCGCATTATCAAAAGATTGCGTACGCGGTATTCATGGCATCCCGGAAGCTACGACACTACTTTCAAGAGTGTTCAATAACAGTAGCCTCGGAAGTACCACTTAACGATATTATAAACAACCGTGACGCAACGGGCCGGATTGCAAAATGGGCCATTGAGCTCCTCCCGTTCGACATAACTTATAAGCCACGACGAGCCATCAAGTCGCAAGTCTTGGCCGACTTCGTCGCAGAATGGACGGAGGCCAAACTCCCTAAAGAGTACAGCACATATTCAAATTGGATCATGCTTTTCGACGGCTCCAAGATGTTGGCCGGACTGGGGGCTGGCATCGTTTTGACGTCCCCCACAGGAGACACAGTTCAATACGTACTACAGATTATGTACACGGACTCCAACAACGCAGCCGAATATGAGGCCCTTTTACATGGTCTCCGGATGGCAGTATCCATGGGCATCCAACGCCTAGAGGTGCGCAGGGACTCGAACCTCGCAATATCCCAAATAAATGGAGACTTTGATGCCAAGGATCCAAAAATGGCAGCTTACCGCAATGCCGTCCTAAAAATGTCAGCTCGGTTCTAGGGGCTTGAATTTCACCATATAGCCCGGGAAAATAATCAGGCGGCAGATGTCCTGGCACGCATCGGCGCAAAACGCGATGTAGTCCCCCCCAACATCTTTTTGGAAAGGCTGTTCAAGCCATCCGTAGTATGGGAAGGGGAGCCGAACAATTGTCAGGACCCCGACTCAATGCCACATCGATCTAGCATGTAACACCTCATATCACTTTGCGGCCTCACGCACGGTATTCCCACGGGTGTCGCCTTACCTTTGCCCGGGACCATTTGCGCCTCTTGGCACACGTATATGACAGTGTCGCTAGCATCCATATGATAAGGAGCCCGGGCTGACATGGCTAGTCGTAAACCCAAAGTGGCACAGACTTACAGGGACAGGCATCCATGACCCAGCATCGAACGTGTCGGTCATCAGCGAGTGAATCCAGGCTGTAGCACTGGGCTAGCAGGACTCCGGTGAACCGGGCTGTAGTGGGCTAACAGGACTCCGGTATTCATCGCGTGACATTTCCCCATAGGGACAGACACAGGAACGAAGAAGGACACATGCCGGCCAGCCTAAGTGTTCCGGAGCAGTAGCAAGCTACCAAGGCTCAATGGAAACACTAGGAGACATTTCCCGGTAAGAGAGGCTACTAAAGATAAACAACTAGATAGTCAGATCCCACACATACCAAGCATTTCAATAACATACACACAATATGCTCGATATGTGCAATACAACATGGCATCACAAAATGACTCTACGACTCAAGTATTTATTCAATAGGCTCCGAGGAGCGAGATATTACAAACATGGGTCTCATGACCCAACAATCAGAGCATACAAGTCAAAACACAAGCGGAAGCTATCATGTCTGAGTACAGACATCTATAAATGAAAAAGGCTGAGAAGCCTGACTATCTATCAGATCCTGCCGAGGGCACAAGATCGTAGCTGAGGTATCAAGCTAAACGTCGAAGTCCACGTGGAACTACTAGTGAGACCGAAGTCTCTCTGCAAAAACATAAAATAGGCAAACGTGAGTACAAATGTACCCAGCAAGACTTACATCAGAACTAACTATATATGCATCATTATCAACAAGGGGATGGTGGGGTTTAACTGCGGCAGGCCAGCTTTGACTCGGTGGCTATCCTAAACTACGACTGCAATGTAACTCTTTTGAGGTGGCGCACACGAGTCCACATATTCCCCATATCGATACACCACTATGGATCCGCTCCCGTCTCCCTACGAGGACGCCATCCATAGCACTCACGCTTATCTTGCGTATTTTAGAGTATCCACTTTCACTTGTCTATGAACTGATATAAGCAACCCAGAAGTCCTTTACCGCGGACACGGCTATTCGAATAGATGATGTTAACCCTGCAGGGGTGTACTTCTTCATACATGTTTCCACCACTTAGCGTCTGCACACGACATGTGCTCGGCAGACTTCAAGCGAAAACCGACGTGGGTGTAGACCACGACCTACCTAAACACTCAAGTCTCTAGTCCAGGTTTATCGCCTATTCGGGTTCCATCCATGAGGAGATCCGGCCGGAGTTTCGCTCACAGCCCCAAACGATGTGAACAGGGTTCCCGAGATACCAAACGGGCATCCGGTACACCGTGCCACGTACCTACCGCATCACAGCCCACCCCTACGGTCAGCGCTGTCCACGGCCTCCAGTAAGCTACAAACACCAGAAACTACTTGCAACTCCTGGACAGAGGACTAGGGTGAGTAAGAAGTCGAGCGGGGTCATATTTCAGGGCCCAATGTATGGTAGTAGCTGAATCATGGATCACAAACACAGAACTCAGTTCCTGAGGACGGCTGCAATGAGACAACCCACCATGTACTCCTACATGGCCTCTCACCGCTACCTTTACCAAAACGTGTTCACACACTTAGCTCACACACAGTAGGACATGTTCACACACCTCTGATTCATCCCCGATGAATCAGACCTGACTCAACTCTAAGCAGTAGCAGGCATGACAAACAAGCATGAATGAGTAGGCACATCAGGGCTCAAACAACTCCTACTCATGCTAGTGGGTTTCATCTATTTACTGTGGCAATGACAGGTCATGCAAAGGATAAAGGGGTTCAGCTACCGCAGCAAGTAACAAATATGTCGTTGTTGTCCTAATGCAGTAAAAGAGAGCAGGAGCGAGAGAGTGGGATTTTATCGGAATGAACAAGGGGGTTTTGCTTGCCTGGCACTTCTGAAGATAATATAGCTCTTCATCGGTGTCATCGATCACATCGTCGGTACACGCCTATCGAGAGGGGACAATTACCGGCAATACAGAAAAACACGATCAATGCAATGCACAATATGATGCATGCTATGACATGGCAATATGAATGTGTTTTGGGCTAATGCACCTAAAACCAGATTAAATGAAGTTGGTTTGAATCCAAGATTCAAATTCAAACTCCATATGTGGTTATTTAAATGTCATTCACTTCATTTGCCCTAAACAGTAGCGATAAGTTGTTCTAACATGCATGAAAATGGTACAGATGGATTCCTTGAATTTTTCTGATAATTTTACATATATAAATTATTTAATTTGGATTTACGGTTAATTTTCTATGATTTATAGAAGTTTTAGGCATTTTCTGGAATTTATAAATTATTTCCTAATTTATTTTAATTCCAGAAAGGAATTATTGCGTCAGCATGACCTCATAGTGACGTCAGCAGGTCAACGGGCGCCGTCCAGGTCAAACTAACCTGTGGGACCCATATGTCAGCGTCACAGGTTAAACAGGGGGGGGGGGTTTAGTTTAGTTTAATTAAGGATTAGGGCACTAGGGCCCACATGTCAGTGTCAGCAGGGGGGGTAATTAAATTAAAATAAACTAAACTAATTAACAGGGGGCTGGCCCCACCTGTCATCGACCCAGGGGGGTCAAACCCCTGGTCAACAGGGCCTACCCCGCCGGCGGTGAGTCGCCGGCGAGGCCGAGGCGGCGGAGGCCTTCGGGTTTCGTGCTCCGGCGACCAAACGGACGGAGGAGGGGCTCTACGAATAGCTGGAAGAGCGCCGCGTCTTCCTGTGGAGTCGGTTGGGGTCGGGGCGGCCGGAATCGGCGCCGGCGACGAGCTAGGTAGCCGCCGGAGTTCGGGTGAGCTCGGAGTCGGCGTTAGGGAGCACAGCAGAGGGTGCGGATGGGTGCTATGGCCTCCTGGGGGTGCACTGAGCACGGCTGCGTGCTCGGTTGCAGTTCTAGGCAACCGTGGCTACGGCGGCGACATGGCCGGCGGCGAAGAGCTCTCGGCTCCGGTGGTTGATGCGGCTAGGGGGCGAATTAGGCAACGAGGCATGGGGAAAACGATGCAGCGGCTCACCGCGATTCTTCTGGTGCTGCTGGCGAGGCAGGGGAGGCACGGGGTTCGGCGAATCGACGGTGGGGATCACCGGCACCCGAGGTCGGAAACGGCGGCGTTGGAGATGCAGCAGAGCTTCTGGCGCCGCGTGAGTCGACGGGGAGGTCGAGGGAGGCACTGCGGAGCTCAGGAGCACGTCGGGGAGGAGAGGGGGTGGCGGTGGCCATGGGTACGGCGACGATGACGGCGAGCTCCGCTCGGTGGTGTGCGCGAGAGGGAAGCAGAGGAGGGAATGGGGTCCAGGGGGAGAGAGGAGAGGTGCAGGGGGCGAGGGGGAGTGCGTGGCGTCTCCGGGCGTCGAGGAGGGAGGCAACCAGGCAGGAGGTGGCCAGGGGGGAAGCAGGAGGTGGCCGAGGCCTCTCGGGCGCGCGCCACGCCTCGCCTCTGTTCGTCCTCCTGGCAGAGGAGGAAGAGGACAAGGGGGAGGAGGTGGGCTGGGCCAGCGGGAGGAGCTGGGCCAGGCTCTGGTGGCTGCACGGTAAGGCCAGGTAACTTCCTTCTCTCTCTCTCTTTTATTTCTATTTTTGTTCTGTTTTATTTAATTGGCACTGAATTTTAATTCAAACAGAATTTGAAAACAGTGCCAAAACTCCCCTGGATATTTTTAATTCACTTAATGGACTTCTCCACACATGACAAAAATATCTCAGGTCATTTGAAAATATATTCATTATATATTATGAATATAACTCCAAATTCAAATAAAATATTGATTTAAAATCAGAGCCCAATAATTCCTTAGAAATGTCCCAAAATTTTGGTTTGATTTATAACTCTTGCCAAAATTGTCAGAGCTATTTCTAGGGCATTTTGGATTTACTGATTGCAATTTTAGGGTTTCTTGCCCTTCTTTTATTTAGGGTTTTGAGGCTTCCAATTTCCCTCAGTTCAAATTTCAGAATTTAAACATGATGCACACATGAAGCTAGCCTAGAGCATTACCAGAAGCTAGGGATGTGACAACAATAATAGCCCGGACTCAACCGCACTGCCCGACACCGAACATTCTGACACAATCGGAGGCTCTGCCAATGAAATAACACCTTCAGCCCACATAATAATGGCCGTTATCTCCCTGTGGACAGAACCATTCCTCGCCTACCTTACTAGGCAGGAACTCCCCGAGGACCAAAATGAGGCACGCTGCATAGTGTGGTGATCCAAAGCCTACAGAGTCCACGAGGGAGAGCTTTATAAGAAAAGCACTACATGAGTCCTTCAAAGGTGCAT
Source organism: Triticum aestivum (assembly GCF_018294505.1). Classification (NCBI taxonomy): domain Eukaryota; kingdom Viridiplantae; phylum Streptophyta; class Magnoliopsida; order Poales; family Poaceae; genus Triticum; species Triticum aestivum. Next base: position 663,751,705 of record NC_057806.1, read on the forward strand.
CTCCGAACAGGAGGGGCGGAACCTCCTGGCTGAAATTCATGCCCGACTTGGCGGTCATCACGCTGCAGCCCGGTCCCTTGTAAGCAAGGCCTTCCGTACAGGCTTTTATTGGCCGACGGCCCGGGCAAACGCTCAGGACTTAGTCAAACGATGCACCGGTTGCCAGCTCTTTGCGAACCAAAGCCATATGCCACCCACCGCCCTCCAAACTATCCCCATTACTTGGCCCTTCACGGTCTGGGGGCTTGATATGGTTGGACTCCTTAAAGGCGGAACCCACAAGCAAAAATACTTACTGGTCATGGTGGATAAGTTCACCAAATGGATAGAAGCCAAGCCTGTTAAGACGGCTGAATCCGGACCGGTGATAGACTTTATATCCGGGGTTGTACACCGTTACGGCGTCCCCCATAGCATCGACACTGATAACGGCACGAACTTCATGGCCGATGAGGTAAAACTCTGGTGCAAAAACATGGGCATCAAGCTCGATTATGCTTCCGTCTATCACCCACAAACTAACGGCCAGGTCGAACATGCAAATGGTCTTATCATGAGCGGCATCAAACCCAGATTAGTGCGGTCCCTCAAGAAATCTAACACGCACTGGGTAGAGGAGCTCGACTCTGTACTCTGGGGGCTACGGACCACACTGAATCGCACCATCGGATACACACCATTCTTTATGGTGTACGGCGCAGAGGCAGTTTTGCCTTGCGACATAATTCATGACTCACCTCGAGTGCGCATGTACGAAGAAAGAGAAGCCGAGCTCGATCGGCAGGACGGCTTGGACGCATTGGAGGAGGAGCGTGACGTGGCAAAAGCCCGTTCCGCATTCTATCAACAGCAGGCTCGAAGATACCAAAGCAGAGAAGTACGGGCCAAAAATTACAACATTGGTGAATTAGTTATACGACTACCGGACAAGAAAAAGGACAAACTCAAGCGCAAGTAGGAAGGTCCCTTCATAATTGACCAAGTCCTGACTTGTGGAGCGTACCGCCTGCGGGATGCATCGGATAACCGACTCGAGCCAAACCCATGGAACACAGCCCGTCTCCGAAGATTCTATGCCTAGCGCCCGACTATGTGTTCGTCTCCTTCCTCTGTCCGTTTTTTATATTTTTCTGTCTTACATTTCTCTTCTTCTCTCTCTCTCTCTCTTATAGCCTCTAAAGGTTCATAAAGTGACGCGCTATCCGCGCTCATTAAACCTGGGGACTTCTTTAAACAGAAGCTTATTCATGCGGGCTTCATGCCCAACACATGTGTCACACTTCCGCATGTACCTTTTATTCACCATTATATGCATCGATATGACTTAAGTTTTGGCCAAGCTGGGTTGCCTGGCTCCTATGCTTACCCCTACGTTCCCGATTGTTCGGCTAGGTGGTAAAGGGAGCACCTCTGCGATTATTACTGTCGGGTCAGCCGAACGTGTACCTCAGACTGGGTGAAGCCGAAAGCTAGCGTTCTTAAGGGAATATTCGGTCGGTGAACTAAAGATGATCTTTTTTATTTTTATCTATACGCCCCCAGATGTTTTTCCTGCGTTTCTTTTCGCAGCATGGACATGCACCTTAGGGCATGCCTCCCAGGGAAAGGAACCCCTAATGGAACTATTCTCCCTGGAAGATGTTTCTTACTAACCATGTAATATAACATACCTAGTCGGGCACTTGTCTGTTCACGCCCTAATGACCCCTACGCCTGGTCTCCATGCATTCCCCAGTTCCTATATAACCTCATGGGAATTTGGACACACTCCGGACCGTCAGGTCTCGAGGCTGAAGCGAAAAGGTCGGCCATGACAAATGATCTACAATCCGGCTAGAAGGCATTATAAATGTCAATTAAATTACATAGTCATTTTGACTAGTTGTATTCCTCTTCAATACCATCTAACAGGCTGTCTAATTTACAGTCCTGCTGGGAATACTTTGCGGCCAACTCTACTTGGCTGTATACTAAGCTTACAGGGATCTCCTTCCCATCGGGCCCTACAGGACCGACCTCGGCCATGTGGTTGGGGTCAGCCTTTGCGTACCGCGTCTTCACCATGGCCCAGGCCTCCCTAGCGCCTTGACGGCAGGCTGATATCTACCACAATTGGAAGCGCCGCCGTGCTCCCTTTAGCTTCTCCGTAAGCTCTCCAAGACCTTCGGGCATGGAGACGGATGGCCACAGGCCTGGGCGACGCCTCGCATCGCCTGCCGAACTCGATCGAGCAGTTGCAAGAGCTCGGGAAGAAGGTCACCCGTAGAACCGGGCATCTCCTCTGCAGGACGACCTGTTAGCACACCTACAGACATTGCTCTATTAGTTGACTTCCCCACCGAACTTTCTTTCAAAAGGTTCGTTCAAGCACTTACTAAATATGCCGCGCCGAAGCCGCTGATTCTCCTTCACGAAGTCTGACAGCTGGGCACGAACATCTTTCAGCTCGACGCCCAGCTTGGTGTTGGCATCTTGGAGATCGTTCTTCTTTTCCATCACCTTTATCAGCACCCTCTCACCAGCCTTTAGCTGGCGTAGGAGGTGTTGCCTTTCCGGATTCAATCCAGCGCCATCTGCAATTTCATTTGTCAGATTCGCACCAAAGCCGTGCTTCGCAAAATACTTATCTTTCGAAGTGAATATTACCAGAGGGGGTCTCCTTAGGCTCCCCTGCCGCGGCTAGTGCGGCCTCAAGTTGGGCTTTGCACTCTTCCAGCTCCTTGGACAGTAGGGAATTCTTTTCCGTAAGAACCTGCATCACAAATGATCCTTAAATCAGTTATTCTAACTGTTTCAAGTCTCGGGGGCTACTGGTATATACATATAATTACCAGAATTTTCTTACCCGTATGTCTTTTACATACTGCTCCGTGGCTCTGGCTAGACCATTTTGAGCGGCACGGAGATACGCATCTCCCGAGTTGAAGGCATCTAGCGCCCCTTGGGAGAAACAAGCGTCGTGAAGAACTGTCCGGCGACGCCTATGGTTCATGGCACTCTCCACGTCAGAGTTGGTGGCAGACAACCCATCCACATCCTCCATCGGAGGAGCGTCTGGCGCGCGCCTTGCATTCGCCTCCGCCTCCAGACCAGGCTTTGGAGCCTGGCTGGTGGAGGCGTGATTGGCAGCCTCTCCGGATGTAGTCTGGCAAGGTCTCTTTGTCCTGAAAAGAGCGCGAGTGTCAATATGCCTCTAAGGTATAACACCTGGGATAAGGGGGGCGCCATACCTTTGCGCTGACGCCTCGGTCCGGACTGCACTTCTTTTCTACCCGCGGGGCCCTACGGCCCCTCGTTGGCTTGTCGCCGCAGGTTCGGCCTTCCACCTTAAATACCTCCCCTGCAAAGTTCGGTTGCAACCAGGAAACTGAACATGAGTGGGCGGACACCTATTCGGGGTACTGGGACTTTGATCTCAGGTACCTGGGGGGTCAGGATTAGCCCTGGGTAATCGGCCATAATGGCCACCAAGGCATTGTCCTTGCTTAGTTGATGGAACACTCCATCAATCAGCTCCACAGATATGTCCGGATCCTCTTGGGAGGCCAGGTCGAGGGACCGTCCGGGGTCCTCGGGTTGTGGAGGAGGGCTGCTTATTTCCTTAAAAGCCCGGCGCAGTTCCTGCGTTGAAGTCGTCAGACTGAATATTTAACAATGGGAATACAAAACGGATGGACAAGTAAATACGGCCGCTTACCCAGCTTGGGGGATTGTGCATGGAGAATCTGCCCTAAGGGTTGACACAGAGAAATTCCTCCTCTTCTCCCTTATATAAAGTGGACAAGATCTTTAGTAGAGCGGCAGCCGAATCTGGCCCCTTACGGCCGTAGCGGGTGGCGTCGTCCTCCCCGTTGAAGTCCCACATGGGGTGGCTTCTATACTGAAGCTGTTGCACCCCCCGCATAATGCATTCAGCCATAACCCCGATCATGGTTAGTCCGGAATGGGCTAACAATCTTATTTGGCCCATCAGGTAAATGATGTCCCTGTCACCTCCCCTCTGAGGGCTCCGTGGGCGCCAGCTTAGGCGCTTCTTTAAGGGAGCACTGTTGAATTCAGGGAGGACAATCCGGACAGGATCCGGCAGCGGGACGTCTTCTATATAAAACCACTCCGAGGGCCAGTCTTCGGACGCCTTCTTTGGGGTTCCGGACAGATATCTGGTCCCGGCGATGCGCCACACTTCGGCTCTGCCCACTTGATACATTGACCCCTTCTTGGAACGGGGCACGAGGCAAAATAGCTCCTTCCATAGTCTGAAATAAGCTTTGACACCCAAGAACAGCTCGCAGAGGGCTACAAAGCCCGCGATATGCAGTACTAAGGCAGGCGTGAGATTATGTAGCTGGAGGCCGTAGAACTCCAGCAACCCCCGGAGAAATGGATGGATTGGAAATCCGAGCCCCCTTATTAAGTAAGGGACGAGGCACACCCGCTCTCCTTTGGAGGGATTAGGGGCATTCTCTGCTTGCTCTCCGCCGTTGTAGATGCCAAGACCGGCTCAAACCGGGACCATATAGGCCGGGGGGAGAAATCCCTTGGTCTAGAGTGTCACTAGCTCGCTATGCGGGATGGAACATCTCTCCCAATATCCAGGCTTAGGGCTGGAATGGCGAGGGGAGGAGTTGCGACGGCTGGCCATGGTGGAATGGACCTTTGTCGGATGCGCCCTGATGAACACTCGTGGAGGGGAGATGGTGTGGATTGGATCTAAATCCTCGTCCCCTTAAATAGGGCAGCTCATTTACGCGGCTAGAGGTGTGAATGTAAAAACACTCAGACTTTTCATATTCGTTTGACACATGGGGAGCGGCCATTATTAGGCGTAGAAGCCAAGGAGCGCAACATCTACAAGAAACCGGACTTTATTCAAACAGGTACACCGAATTTGGAGGAGAACCCACCATGCAATGTCGAAGACAATCTGTGCGCCGGACTCAACGTCATTGAAGCCTGGTTCGGGGGCTACTGAGGGAGTCCTGGATTAGGGGGTGTTCGGATAGCCGGACTATACCTTCAGTCAGACTCCTGGACTATGAAGATACAAGATTGAAGACTCCGTCCCGTGTCCAGAAGGGACTTTCCTTGGCGTGGAAGGCAAGCTTGGCGATACGGATATGAAGATCTCCTACCATTGTAACCGACTCTATGTAACCCTAACCCTATCTGGTGTCTATATAAACCGGAGCGTTTTAGTCCGTAGGACAACGTACACATCAACAATCGTACCATAGGCTAGCTTCTAGGGTTTAGCCTCCTCGATCTCATGGTAGATCTACTCTTGTACTACCCATATCATCAATATTAATCAAGTAGGACGTAGGGTTTTACCTGCATCGAGAGGGCCCGAACCTGGGTAAAACTTCGTGTCCCTTGCCTCCTGTTACCATCCGGCCTAGACGCACAGTTCGGGACCCCCTACCCGAGATCCGCCGGTTTTGACACCGACAACGAGCAATGCCCTAGAGAAAGGATTCAACACAAAGGAACCCTAAGAACAAGAGGAAAAAGGGCATTACCGGTATCCATGGGAGGAGATCGGAAGGGGGGCGACCTCCACGAAGCGGATCCGATGAAAGGCCGACCGCTCCAGAATGCCTGAGGGCGCTCCGGGGCAATGGGCAGAGCAACCAACAGCTAGGGTTCAGAGGAGGGACGGGCGCGAAGGGGAAATAGAATACCCCTTTCAACCCGCGCCCTTTATATATGCACCCAGAAGTCAGCCGGTGGTACCGCTATGAAGAGTGGTAGTACCACTCCTGTAGCTAGCCGGTGTTTGAGGGTGGTACTTCCGCGCCAGAAGCAGTGGTAGTACCGCTTCCAAAAACATGTACTACCGGCCAGTGGTACAGATACAAGCAAGCGCGGTGGAACCACTCATGCATGATGGGAAGTACCAATGGGACTACACAACATAGTGGAAGAGCGGTAGAACCATTCTGACCACCGGTTGTACCGCCTAGATGCATCAGCCCATGCTCAAAGAGATCAAACTTGTGTACATTTGGAAAATATGGCTTGGGATGAGAAGGCTTAGGATGGAAGCAAGACACTGTATTATGATGATGAAGCCCCCAAAAGTGCAAGAAGCAAACAATAAAAGCCACTCCTTGGAGAATTCAAGTATCAAGGAGAACTGAAGGAGCAAGGCAACAGGAAACACACAACAAGGAAAACACCCTTGCACAAGGACGGTGGCCGAAGCCACCTATGTTTGAGTCCAATGGTATGACGCCACGAAAAATTATCCTTGGGCCCATGACCAAAACTCATCTTTGAAGCACAAGAACCATAAAAATGGCTAATGTGAAAGAGTTGAACAATTTATGCATAATGGTGGAGGGAGAGTTCATTGAGTGAACAACACTCCCCCTATGTCCATGCCTACACCTAAACAAGACATCAAGATGAGTATGGTGGGGTGTGCAAGAGTTCAAGCCATATTGCTTGAGTCAATGATATTAAGCTCATGCCTTAACTCACGAAATCTTGCTTCATGCAAGGGCTTCGTGAAAATTTCTGCAAGGTTATCATGAGTGTTGACATAGTTGAGCTCGATCTCCCCTCGCCCAATATGATCCCGAATGAAGTGATACGGAATCTGAATATGATTCTTCTTGAAGTGTTGCACCGGGTTGAGAGAAATCTTGATGGCACTTTCATTGTCACACCAAAGAGGCACTTTGTCACAAATGACACCGTAACCCTTTAAAGTTTGTCTCATCCATAGAAGTTGTGCACAACAACTACCGGCAGCCACATACTCTGCTTTGGTTGATGAGAGAGAGACACAACTTTGCTTCTTAGAAGACCAACTCACCAAAGAGCAACCAAGGAATTGGCACCCTCCGGAAGTTGACTTCCTATCCACTTTGTCTCCCGCCCAATCGGAGTCCGAATAGCCTACAAGTTTGAAGTTTGCTCCTCTTGGGTACCATAAGCCAAAGTTTGGGGTATGAGCCAAATATCGAAAGATTCGCTTAACCGCCACAAAGTGGCTCTCCTTAGGTGCGGATTGAAACCGTGCACAAATGCGCACACTGAACATGAAATCCGGTCTATATGCACAAAGGTAAAGCAAGGAGCCAATCATGGAGCGATATACCTTTTGATCCACCGCTTTACCATTGGGATCTATGTCAAGTTGGCATTTGACGGGCATTGGAGTGGAAGTCGGCTTGACCTCACTAAGCTTGAATCTCTTGAGCATGTCTTGAGTGTATTTTGCTTGGTTGATAAAGGTTCCTTCGCTTCGTTGCTTGACTTCGAACCCAAAAAAGAACTTCAACTCTCCCATCATGGACATCTTGAACTCTGAGCTCATGAGAGCGGCAAATTCCTCATTGAAAGCTTTGTTAGGAGAACCAAAGATAATATCATCAACATATAGTTGGCACACAAACAACTCCCCTTTGACCTTCTTAGTAAAGAGAGTGGGGTCGATTTTCCCAATTTCAAACCCATGATCTTGCAACAACTCGGTAAGGTGGTCATACCACACACATGGGGCTTGTTTAAGGCCATAGAGTGCCTAATCGAGTTGGTACACATGATCGGGGAAATAGGGATCCTCGAACCCGGGGGTTGTTTGACATACACCAACTCATTAATAGGACCATTAAGAAAAACACTCTTCACATCAATTTGTTGCAACTTGAAGTTATGATGAGAAGCATAAGCAATCAACATATGAATAAATTCAAGGCGAGCAACGGGAGCAAAGGTTTCACCATAGTCGATACCCTTAACTTGGGAGTAGCCTTGTGCTATCAAGCGAGCCTTGTTGCGGACAATAATTCTGTGAGCATCTTGCTTGTTCTTGAATATCCACTTGGTTCCAATGACATTATGGTTCCCCATTGGCCTTGGCACCAATATCCACACCTTCTTGTGCTCGAAGTTGTTGAGTTCTTCAGGCATGTCATTAAGCCAATCCGGATCTTCGAGTGCCTCATAGACCTTTTGGGGTTCAACACAAGAGACAAACATGCGATGTTCACAATAGTTAGCCAATTGTCTACGAGTGCTTACCCCCTTTTGTATGCTACCAAGCACATTCGTCATGAGATGACCCTTGGTAGAGAGCTTGGATGCAATCTTGGCAGCACGACGCTCCAAATCCTCCTCAGGAGTGAGTTGAAAAGCGGTTACTTGATCATCTTGAGCGTCATCTTGAGCTTGTTCTTGTTCTTGAGCTTGCTCTTGATCTTGAACTTGCTCGGAGGAGAGAACTTGACCTTGGGCATCACTTTGTGGTTCGACACTATCTTGAGGTTGATCTTGCCCTTGGTCTTGTTCATGAGGTTGAGGGCCTTCACTTTCTTCTTCGGAAGCGTGTGGGCTTTGGGTTGGTGATGGTTCCACTTGAGTGGTACATTGTCCTTCTCCTTCGACCACAAGGGGTTCCTCAATGGGTAGGATAAAACCAACACCCATTCTTCTTATGGCTTGGGGAGGAATTTCATCACCTACATCACAAGTGCCACTTTGCTCCACTTGGGAGCTGTTATTCTCATCAAACTCCACGTTACACATCTCCTCAATAAGTCCCGTGGACTTATTGAGGACATGGTAAGCATGAGAGTTTGTAGCATAACCAACATATATGCCCTCTTGAGCTCTAGCCTCAAATTTATACAAACGAACACCTTTCTTGAGAATGAAACACTTACACCCGAACACCCGAAAGTACTTGAGATTGGGCTTGTTACGGGTGATTATCTCATATGGAGTTCTATGTAAGCCTTTGCAGAGATAGAGCTGATTGGAGGCATGACACGCAGTGTTGATGGCTTCGGCCCAAAAGTTGTATGGAGACTTGAACTCCGCCATCATGGTCCTTGCCTCATCCATCAACATCCGGTTCTTCTCTCCGCTACACCATTTTGTTGAGGGGTATATGGTGCGGAATATTGATGCTTGATCCCCTCATCACTAAGAAACTCATCCAAGGTGTAGTTCTTGAACTCGGTGCCGTTGTCACTTCTTATCATCAAGATCTTTGCATTGTGTTGGCGTTGAGCTTCATTTGCAAAATCTATGACGGTTTGTTTGGTATCACTCTTCCTCTTGAAGAAGTATGCCCAAGTGTATCTTGAATAATCATCTACAATCACCAAGAAATACTTTCTACCCCCAAGACTATCAAAGGATGGAGGCCCAAAGAGATCCAAGTGAAGGAGCTCCAAAGGCCTCTTCGAGTAAATGATAGTCGTGGGAGGGTGAGCCTTCTCATGTAGTTTTCCTTTGATACAAGCACTGCAAGCATGATCTCTGGAAAAACTAACATTTGTTAGTCCACGGAAATGGTCCCCCTTGAGAAGACTTTGCAAAGATCTCATATTGACATGGGCTAAACGGCGATGCCGAAGCCATCCCACGTCAACTTTAGCCATTAGTCATGTCGCGGTCTTAGTGGGTCGCTCCGAAAAGTTAATCACATAGAGACCATTCTCGACATGCCCAATAAAAGCTACTTTAAGAGTCTTGCTCCACAAGAGGGCCATGGTATCAATATCAAAGAAAGTGGCAAAGCCCATGAGTGCAAGTTGACGAACAGAAAGTAAATTTTATGCAAGGGACTCAACAAGCATGACTTTCTCGATCGTGAGATCATGATAAATGACTACCTTGCCAAGACCCAATACCTTAGAAGATGAGTCATCACCCCACTCGACATTGGTGGGCATAGATGGAATCTTGTGCACGTCCACCACCAAGTCCTTGCTTCCGGTCATATGATTAGTGGCTCCACTATCGAGGAACCATGATCCTCCACCGGAAGCAAACACCTACAAGAGATCAATGCTTGGTTTTAGGTACCCATTTTGTAATGGGTCCTTTGATGTTAGTAAAAAGGGTCTTAGGAACCCTAATAGACCATTCAATGTACACGTAAGGAGAACCAACAAATTTAGCATAAACATGCCCATCACTAGCACGGCACAACACATAATAAGGGTTAAAGTCGTCGGCTTTGTTGGAAGGGGTGGCATTGCCCTTCTTGACACCACCACCCTTCTCATTGTTCTTATTCTCCTTAGAAGCACCCTCTCCCTCCTTCACAAAAGTTTTCTTCAGAGGAGGAGGTCGTTTGGCCTTGTCATTCTTCTTGTTGTTCTTGGGATTGGAAGCAAACCGAATTCCCTCCTTGCCCACAACTTCCCTTTGATTGCTCAAAAGGTCGTTGAAGTTTTTCTCACCTTGTATGCAAGACACAAGGCCTTTCTCAAGTTGCTCCTTCAATTTAGTATTCTCCTCCACAAGATGCACATGCTCACAACATGGGTTAGTAGCATTTTCATTATCAATTAAGACCATATGAGGAAAAGTGGCCTTTTCCTTAGTTAGCTTCACTTGGAGTTGATCATGAGACTCTTTAAGTTTAGCATGAGCAGCCTTCAAGGCTTTGTGAGCCATGTCGAGTAAATCAAAATCCTCCTTGAGTCTAGCAAGATCAACCCCAAGTTTGGCCTTCTCGGAATTGAGCACACGAGATACAACAAGTGCATGATCAAGATCTTTCTTTAATTTAGCATGATCATCGTTGTGTGACTCCTCAAGAGCCAAACGATGACCACGCTCTTCCTCAGGAGCATTAGAGAGATCCCGTATCTCATCCGCATAGTCATGACTATGTCCCTCCATCTTAGAGATGGTGTCTTCGTGAGCCTCGATCATGTCATTGGCTTCACCAAGTTGTTCCAAGAGAGCAACAAAGTGCTTCTTGGATTGACCCTTGAGCTTACTCATAAAAGACTCAAATTCATTTTCTTCCTCATTAGACCCCTCACTTTCATCAATGCAATCCGTCAAAGAGGGATTAGTAGTGATGGTAGTTTTGATGTTGGGGGTTACCTTGTTGGTGGCTTTGGCCATGACGCACTTGGCGGTGATGTTCTCGTTGGGTGAGTCGAAGAGGGACACCCGTGGAGTTGTTGCAATGGCAACGGAGGCCATGGCCACCGCCTCACCGTCTTCATCATCATCATCATCCTCATTGTACTCTTCTTGTGCCACCAACCCCTTGGGAGGAGTCTTCTTGGTGAAGTTCCTCTTGTTGGGGAAGGACTTGGCCTTGTCTTCTCGGATGAGCTTGCCACCATTACCTTTCCTCTTCTCATATGGGCACTCCGCAACAAAATGGCTCACATTGCCACAATTATAGCAAGTCCTCACATGTTGTTTTCCCTTTGTGCCACTTGAGTTGTTCTTGTTGAAGTTGGGCCTTGTGTTCTTCTTGCTCCAAAATTGTCTTGAAGCAAGAGCAATGTGCTCATGATAAGCATATTTTGTATCTTCGGGGTTGCTCTCCTCTTCTTCCTCTACATCCTCTTCTTCCACACTCGCCTTGGCCTTCAAGGCAAGGTTGGGCTTCTTTTCTCTTTGAGAATGCAACACCGCATTGTCGGTGGTCTTATCCAAGATACTCATTGACACAAACTCATTCAACACTTCACTTGAGGAGAAGGTGTGGAAGTCCGGCCTTTGACGGATGACGGAGGACATGGCCTTATGGTAAGGCATCATGGCTTTGAGAAACTTGCGTTTGATCCAGTTGTCATTTGTACAAAGAAGAGTCAATCTCCTTTACTCCTCCCGACACCTCAAGATGAGAAAATCCCTTCATCTAGGTGGGCGCCCATGCCTACTCAGGGAGGAAATTCTACCACGGCTGACACATTATGTCCCACAAAGACCAATGACCCATCCCGGAGAGAAGTTGACTGACGGGGATGTCTCGAGAAGAAATTCCAGAATTGGTAGCCTCCCAAATCAAACATACATTGACAGGGGTTGCCAACAAAAAGAGAGGAAAGAGGCCCTAGTGAATTTGATATGGTACCGTACCCCAAGGAAGGGGTATACTATACTGTGCCAAAATGCAAAATGTTGAATGGGGTAGGGAACCGGCTCCCATGATCTCGGAGTGAGATGGTGAGAGTGGTTAATCTTCGATAAATCTCACGAGGTTCTTCACCTTCATTCATTGCAAATTCATCAGCTTCATCTTGCACCACTTCATAGTTGGAGCGTTGAATGCTTGCGCTTCCCTTGTAAAGGGAAACAACATGGTGTCATGCTTCCTTGGCCATGGTGAAAGGTCGAAGATGTGCAATATCTTTGAATGGAATTGCATCTTGGATGATGAAGAGAGCATTCTCGTTGAATTGATGATCTGCGACTTCTCTAGGGGTGAAGTTGCTTGGGTCATGCGGATAGAAACATTTCTCAATGTTTCTCCAAAGATTAGTATTGACATGATTTAAATGACGTTTAAAGCGATAGACCCAAGAGTCAAAATCCTCATTTTTCACAATCTTAGGAGGAGGACCTGCATGATTTAAGTGAGTGGAGGGAACCGGTCCTCCATAAGTGAGAGGAGGTTCAACATGGGCAAAGATGTCATTTCCACTTTTACCACTAGACAAAGGAACTTTATCACTAGAAGCTTCCCCCTTGTCAGAGTTAGCATCCGTCACCTTGTTAGTAGGATCGACCACTTCCAACGGTGTGGTGGACAATTTAAGACCATCAAGAAAGTTCTTAATCACGCCTCTGACCTCGTCTATCATGGAGGTTTTAAATGTGTCCAAGGCCACACTGAGCTCCTCATGTGAGACAGAGGTCTCCCCCATCGCCCGTAGACGAGGACGGAATCACACCGGGGTGCTCCTCCTCACCGTCTACGGTGTCAACCATACTCTTCGGACGGCAAAGTCCTTAATAGAGAGACGAGGCTCTGATACCAATTGAAAGGATCAATATAGTTGACTAGAGGGGGTGAATAGGCAAATAACAATTTTTAGCTTTTCTTTACCAATTTAAACTTTGCATCAAAGTAGGCTGTCTAGATATGCAACTACACGAGAAACCTATATGATGCAACAACAACGAGAACACAAGCAAGCAGGAGATGCAACACAATATAAGCTTGCACAAGTAAAGGTACGAGGTAACCAAGAGTGGAGCCGGTGAAGACGAGGATTCGTTACCGAAGTGACTTCCTTTTGAGGGGAAGTACGCCTCCATTGGAGCAGTGTGGAGGCACAATGCACCCCAAGAAGCCACTAGGGCCACCGTATTCTCCTCACGCCCTCACACAATGCGAGATGCCGTGATTCCACTATTGGTGCCCTTGAAGGCGGCAACCGGACCTTTACATAACTTAATTGGAGGCTCCCAACGAAACCCAGGAGCTTCACCACAATGGAATGTGGCTCCGAAGTGACCTCTTCCATCTAGGGTGCCCAAGCACCCAAGAGTGACAAAACCCACACAAGAGGGTATGGGGGAAACAAGTTTCCTTTGGTGAGCATGTAGATCTAGGTCTCCTCCTTCAATCCCTAGCAAATCAATGAGTTTGAGTGGCTAGAGAGAGAGATCGGGCAAGAGAGCTTCAAAGGCATTAATGGAGGAGAGAGAGAGGAAAAAGGTGGGTGGGAGGTAGGAGAAGCACCTCCTTAAATAGGTTCCCCTCAGATCCAACCGTTATGCGCAGAAACCCATAGGAGCGGTAATTCCGCAAAGATCACAGGTACAATCGGTGAATGCGGGAAACCCCTGCTCGGGCACCAGGGCGGTACTTCCGGAGGGGAAACCGGTAGTTCTTGTATATCGGAATACATCAGAACTACTGTTCCACCACCGCTCGACAACCGCTTCACAGCCAGAAGGTTTCTCCCTAGACCGGTAGTTAGAGCGGTGGTTGGGCCGGAGCTACTGCTGGACCAACAATTCCTGGGTGGTGGAGTTCCAGGCGGTTCTACCGCCCTGAACACCAGTATTACTGGTTAGTCAAGACAAACCGTAACTTCCGCTCCACCACCGGTCTACCACCATACCCGGTACAGAAGGTTCACCCTTGAGCGGTACTTGGAGCGTTGGTTTGACCGGAGCTACATGCCAGCGGTACAACCGCTCAAGAGAGCGGTACTACCACCATGAGAAAAACTGCACAGTCCGAGAGGACTTTTGGGAACCACTCTCACCACAACAAAACATACTTTAAGTAACACAATGATGTAACAAATGACAAAACATGTTACAAGTAAAACCGGAGTAACATATCATTTGTGTTGCAACGATTGACGGTAACACATACTCTGTCTGATCTAAAAAGGTGTTACAAGGGTATTAGAATAGTAACATATATGTTTATGTTGCCCAACATGTGTTACAGATATATGATTGTAGTAACACAAATTCTATGATGGTACCTGGTGTTACAAATTCTTAGGGGAAAATCATATAATTTGATTAAGTGCTTAATAGACGTCATCATCATAACGCGTAGGAACCGTAGTTGGTGCTTTATAAGAGAAGATGGAGACTCAAATAAAATGTAAAAATTGCATAAAGTAAATTGATAGGCCCTTCACAGAGGGAAGCGGAGATTTGTAGAGGTGCGAGAGCTCAAAGCTTAAATTGAGAGATAAAATATTTTGAGAGGCATGCTTTTCCCGTGAACGAAAATGACCGAGTAGTTACCAATACTTTCCATGCTAGATACATCATAGGCGGTTCCCAAACATAAAATAAAGTTTATTCTTTTTTCCACCATTCTTTCACAATCCATGGCTAGCCATATCCATGGGTGCCTTCCATACCAACACTTTCCAAGGAATTTATTATTTGACAACATAAGGTAAATTTATTTTTTCATTTCGGGACTGGGCATCCCTATTACCGCCACACTCTCGTGCAATGACAAGTGAATAAACACTCATCTTGAGAATAACATATCTAGCATGGAAAAATATTGGCCACCACCTGCCGCTTCATGAGCGGTATGGGCGCACAAAAAGGAAATCATTTTGAAAATTAGAGTTGGCACTTACAAATTTACTTAGAACGGCATGGAAATACCGCATATAGGTAGGTATGGTGGACTCATATGGCATCACTGGGTTTAAGGCTTTTGGATGCACGAGCGGTATTCCCACTTAGTGCAAATGGAGGCTAGGAAATAGATTGAGAAGCAACCAACCAACAAATGAAAATTCTCATAAACGAGCATTAAGCATAACTAACACCGAATAATGCACCATAAGTAGGATGTAATTTCATTGCATAACTATTGACTTTTGTGCTTGCATAGGGAATCACAAACCTTAACACCAATATTCTTACTAAAGCATAATTATTCACCAACATGACCCATATATTACTATCATCATATCTCAAAACTATTACAAAGAATCAAGTTTATTTTGTCCAATGATCTTCATGAAAGTTTTTATTCACTACTAGGGAAAGCCTTATACACGGAATCTTAGCAGCACCGCGGGTTAGGAAGGGGCAAGCAGGCCTCAAACAGGTGCTACTGCTACCAACTTAGCAGTAGCGCGGCTCCGTGGAACCACACTACTATTAAAATTGATCGACTGTTCCCGCCACCCTAGGTTTAGCAGTAGCGTGCCCACGTTAACCACGCAACTTCTAAAGTAATAGGAGTAGCGCGCTTTTTTTGTAGGTCACTACTGCTAATTTTGAACCTGGCCACATGGCAGGCCTAGCTTAGTAGTAGCACGCTACTGCTATCTTATTAGCAGTAGCGCATTTTACGCCCAGGGCTACTGCTAAGCCGCATCCATACCACCTTTTCCCTCCCCCCTCCCCCTCCCCATCCTCTCTTCCTCACTTTCCCCTAGCTCCCACCTCCTCTCCCCCTCACTTTGGTTCTTCCTCACTACTTCTCCCCCCATTTAATTACTCTCCTTCTTCTACCTATCTTTCTCTCTCTTTATTACTCCTAGCTAACTAGACCACCTCCATTAATGCATCTCCTTTCTCTTTTTCCTTCCCCCTCCACTAGTTGAACTTGTCTCCTCCCAAACTAGCTAGCTATGTAGATCTAGCATTTAGTGAAGTGACATGTGTACTTCCCTAACTAGATGTAGCCTTCTCAAGAAGAGTTGTGTCCACTTTTGATCATTCCATAGGTGTGTGTGGCGACACCTATTGACATCATCATCACCGTGCTTGATCTCGAGATAGGTGATTAAAAATTTGTGCTTTTGAAAGAATGGAAATATGTGTATGTGTGTGCGATATGACATAATCAAGCGATATGATGGAAATTGTGTGTGTGGCATGAGTTGATGCTGAATTGTGCTTGTGAGTTGCCTATCTTTTGTTGAAATGTCGATTTATTTCCATTTCGACGAATTTACGGCAAACTCTGTATGTCCTATTTTTAGGGAAGGTCATGCCGAATTTTTGTATGACTTTGATGCATGCATTTTTATAATCAATTTGTTTATTATTACCATGCAGGCATTCATGATGGTCAGTGGAACGATGGTGGACAGGTGGTTGCGGTCGGTGGTGCAGGACATGAAAGAAAATAACCTGACAGAGGTTTTATGCCCATGTCGAAGATGCAAAGGACGCGTTTGGCTTGACCCCTATGACGATGGCCATGTGATGGTGCACCTGCTCATGAATGGTTTCATGGATGGCTATACTCGATGGATAATTGAAGATGAGGATGATGATGTTGAGGACGGCGACGGGGCAGGCAATGATGACACGGGGCAAGACGAAGAGATGATTGATAATGGCGGCGGAGAAGGGGCCGTACATGGCAGCGGGGAAGAGGCTGGACATGGCGGCAGAGAAGGGGTCGTACATGGAGGAGGAGAAGGGGCCAAAGATGGCGGCGGAGAAGGGGCCGGACATGGCGGCGGAGAAAATGTGGACTCCACGCCGCAGAATTCGTCGGTACTATGTTCAATCGTGCGAGACCCTCATGTTCAAGCACTGCTTCGCAAGGAGACGAGTACTAACAGAGCTGTTTCTAGAGAGGAGGCCAAGCTGTAGCAACCGGTGGTAGACTCGAACAATCCATTGTATCATGATTGCAATCCCGAGGAGACCTGCTTGACTTTCACGCTGCTACCTCTTGAGCACTGCGTTGGTTTTCCCTTGAAGAGGAAAGGGTGATGCAGTAGAGCAGCGTAAGTATTTCCCTCCGTTTTTGAGAACCAAGGTATCAATCCAGTAGGAGGCCACGCACGAGTCCCTCGCACCTACACAAACAAATAAACTCCTCGGAACCAACGCGATAAAGGGGTTGTCAATCCCTTCGCGGTCACCTACGAGAGTGAGATCTGATAGATATGATAAGATAATATTTTTGGTATTTTTATGATAAAGAGAAATAAAGATGCAAGTAAAATAAATGTCAAAGGAAATAACTAAGTATTAGGAGATTAATATCATGGAAAATAGACCCGGTGGCCATAGGTTTCACTAGAGGCTTCTCTCGAGAGCATAAGTATTACGGTGGGTGAACAAATTAATGTTGAGCAACTGACAAAATTGAGCATAGTTATGAGAATATCTAGGTATGATCATGTATATAGGCATCACGTCCGAGACAAGTTGACCGACTCCTGCCTGCATCTACTACTATTACTCCACACATCGACCGCTATCCAGCATGCATCTAGAGTATTAAGTTCAAGAGAACAGAGTAACGCTTTAAGCAAGATGACATGATGTAGAGGGATAAACTCATGCAATATGATATAAACCCCATCTTGTTATCCTCGATGGCAACAATACAATGCGTGCCTTGCTGCCCCTACTGTCAGTGGGAAAGGACACCGCAAGATTGAACCCAAAGCTAAGCACTTCTCCCATTGCAAGAAAGATCAATCTAGTATGCCAAACCAAACTGATAATTCGAAGAGACTTGCAAAGATAACCAATCGTACATAAAAGAATTCAGAGAAGATTCAAATATTGTTCAAAGATAAACTTGATCATAAACCCACAATTCATTGATCTCAACAAACACACCGCAAAAGAAGATTACATCGAATAGATCTCCACAAGAGAGGGGGAGAACTTTGTATTGATATCCAAAAAGAGAGAAGAAGCCATCTAGCTAATAACTATGGACCCATAGGTTTGAAGTAAACTATTCACACTTCATCGGAGGGGCTATGGTGTTGATGTAGAAGCCCTCCGTGATCGATACCCCCTTCGGCGGAGCACCGGAAAAGGCCCCAAGATGGGATCTCATGGATACAGAAAGTTAGGGCAGTGGAATTAGGGTTTTGGCTCCGTATCTGGTAGTTTGGGGGTACGTAGGTATATATAGGAGGAAGGAGTACGTCGGTGGAGCAACATGGGCCCCACGAGGGTGGAGGGCGCGCCTGGGGGGTAGGCGCAACCCCCTACCTCGTGCCTTCCTCGTTGATTGCTTGACGTAGGGTCCAAGTCCTCTGGATCATGTTCGTTCCAAAAATCATGTTCCCGAAGGTTTCATTCCGTTCGGACTCCATTTGATATTCTTTTTCTGCGAAACCCTAAAATAGGCAAAAAAATAGCAATTCTGGGCTGGGCCTCTGGTTAATAGGTTAATCCCAAAAATAATATAAAAGTGTATAATAAATCCCAATAATGTCCAAAATAGGATATAATATAGCATGGAATAATCAAAAATTATAGATAAGTTGGAGACGTATCAAGCATCCCCAAGCTTAATTCCTGCTCGTCCTCGAGTAGGTAAATGATAAAAACTGAATTTTTGATGTGGAATTCTACTTGGCATAATTTCAATGTAATTCTCTTAATTGTGGTATGAATATTCAGATCCGAAAGATTCAAGACAAAAATTTAATATTGACATAGAAATAATAATACTTCAAGCATATTGTCGGTGTCAAAACCGGCAGATCTCGGGTAGGGGGTCCCGAAGTGTGCGTCTAAGGCGGATGGTAATAGGAGGCAGGGGACACGATGTTTTACCCAGGTTCGGGCCCTCTTGATGGAGGTAAAACCCTACGTCCTGCTTGATTTATTCTTGATGATATGGGTATTACAAGAGTTGTATCTACCACGAGATCGGAGAGGCTAAACCTAGAAGCTAGCCTATGGTATGATTGTATGTTGTCCTACGGACTAAAACCCTCCGGTTTATATAGACACTGGAAAGGGCTAGGGTTACAAAAGTCGGTTACAAAGGAGGAGATATACATATCTGTATTGCCTAGCTTGCCTTCCACGCCAAGTAGAGTCCCATCCGGACATGAGACGAAGTCTTCAATCTTGTATCTTCATAGTCTAGCAATTCGGCCAAAGGATATAGTCCGGCTGTCCGGAGACCCCCTAATCCAGGACTCCCTCAGTAGCCCTTGAACCAGGCTTCCGGCGCACAGGATTGTCTTCGGCATTGCAAGGCGGGTTCCTCCTCCGAATACACCATGGAAGAATTTGAATACAAGGATAGTGTCCGACCCTGCAAAATAAGCTCCATATACCACCGTAGGGAGAATAATATTTCCACAAATCTAATCTGCTGAGTTGTTTTGGTAACATGACATTATGCCCTAGCCCGGTGATTATTCGAACTGTTTCCTTCAACTAGCCCCGCACATAATGCGAGGCAGTTTTTTTGGACACGTCTTGTCAAAGCAGAGATCGTGTCCCCCTTTTTACGGGATTCTCATCAATACGGGCGTGGGTAACCCAACCGCGCCTAGGACTCCAAGATTTTAGGCAAGTCCCAAATGGCCACGAGGAGGACGCTTGATATTGAGCCTCTTTATAAAGGGTCAAGGTTTTTACTTTTTTCCTCTCGTGCTCAATCGAATCCTTCCCCTGCCTCGAGTTCCAACACCCAAAGCCCAGGTCAGGTGCTTCGGACCTTCATTCATGTCCGGATCTAGCCTCCAGGGCCGGTGGATGCCCTCCTCCGTCACGGAAGAGGATATCAAGAAGTTGAGGGAGGCAAGATACTTGACCACCGAAGTCTCGCATCGGCTGCCCGCCCGAGGGCAGGTCGTCCCTTCTCCCGAACCCAATGAGGACGTCGTGTTCATCTCCCACTTCCTCCGAGGACTAGGCCTCACTCTGGATGCCTTCGTAAGGGGTTTGATGTTCTATTACGGGCTCAATTTCCACGATCTAGCCCCGGATTCCTTTCTCCACATCTCGGCATTTATTGTCATATGTGAGGCTTTCCTCCGTATTACCCCTCACTTTGGCCTATGGCTCAAGACCTTTGATGTGAAGCCGAAGATGGTCGAGGGGCAATATGCAGCGTGCGGAGGTGCATTAATAAGCAAGATTGTTGGAGCTCCATGGCCAAAAGGTTCCTTTCTAGAGGTGTTCGGAATATGGCAAAGGGAGTGGTTCTACATCACCGCTCCCTGAAGTGCCAAGTGGGTTGCTCCCCCCGCCTTTCGCTCGGGCCCTCCACCATAACTGATGTCATGGATCAGCAGAGGGCTGAGCTGGGGTCCAGCCAAGGATGTGCCCATACTGTAGAGCCGCATCCGGGATCTCTTTGAGGGAGATTTTAGTTTGGTTATGGTAGTGCAAGTCATGCTGGTCCGTCAAGTCCAGCCTTGCAAACGCCGGCCCCTCCGTTTAAGGGAATTCAACCCAGAAGGACCGCGCGCTATTCATAATTTCCTCGGCCTGATGCACGAGGAGATGTACAAGTCGTTCTTCGAACCCCAGATAGAGTGTCCGGACACCTCCGAAGACGCGGGCCTGAGCAGCAACCGCACCGCGGACCAAGTAACCCTCTAGCCGAACACACTGTCTTTTTCTTATTAGGACATCATTCTAAAGGATCGCTCTCTGACCAGGACTGGATAGCAAAGGCGAAGATGATCCGGTGTTCGGCTCCCCTTCCCAAAGGCTTGGACAATCCGGTGCTAGAAAAGATGCTCGAGCCAGCACCTTGCCTGGTGCCCGCAAAGGAAGATGGAGGGGGGAATAAACAGGGCCAAAGTGGGCCTCCACCGCTATCTATTCCAACCGAGGGAACGAGCGCCTCCGTGAGGGAGGATGGCCAAGAGAAGGAGTCTGACATTCCTTCGCCCCGGGGCAGGAAGAGGACTACCTCTGATGATCCAGAAACCAAGGTTTCCAAACGGGAGAAGAAAACCCCACTAGAGGATCCCGTCTCGGAGGGTGCTTTTGCCGCACAAAGTTCGTACAGGGATCAGCCCTCTAACGGGTCGTAAGTGATCAAAATTTACTTAATAGTAGAGATATTCTACCTTACTTCCGAGTAAAATAGCCGAAGCATTTATCTTGCAGTTCGGATCTTAGCCCTTCTCAACAGATCTCGTCTTCAGGGGACCCTCTTCCGGAGATGATGGAGAGCGAAACGCCTCCCCGGGACTCCTCCGCTCAAGAAGCGGGCGACCTTGAAGTATCGTCACAGAGGGCATCTCCGGATCCGGTGAGATCAGAAGATAATCCCATAGTCACCCGAAGTCCCCAGCATCCGGCTCTTGAAGAGGGCAGACAAAAGAGTCCGGCGCCGTCTGGTATGCGATCGGACCCACTGAGGGATCGTCTGAAGCGAGCGACCATCTCAGAAGAACACCATACGTTAATGGGTACAGTGATGGAAAGGATCTCGTCCGCCGAAAGCGGGTTGCGTGACACCTTTATGAGTCTACTAACGGGCTTTGAGGCATCACGGCTCCTAGAAGTGCCAAGTGGGCGGCCGCCCCTGTTTTCCGCTCGGGCCCTCCACCATAATTGATGTCATGGATCAGCAGAGGTCTGAGCTGGGGTCCAGCCAAGGACGTGCCTATACTGCAAAGCCGCATTCGAGATCTCTTCAATGGAGATTTCAGTTTGGTTGCGGTAATACAAGTTATGATGGTTCGTCAAGTCCAACCTTGCAAACGCCAGCCTCTTCGGCTGTGGGAGTTCAATCCCGAGGGACCGCGTGTCATTCAAAATTTTCTCGGCCTGACGCATGAGGAGATGTACAAGTCATTCTTCGGACCTCAGGTGGAGTGTCCGGAAATCACCGAGGACATGGGCCTGAGTAGTAACCGCGCCGCCGAACAGGTAAGGCATCTTTCGGCCGAACATACTATCTCTCCTTTGTTACGAAGTTATTTCTGAGGGTTCACTTTTTGACCAGGACTGGCTAACAAAGGCGAAGTTGATTCGGTGTTCGCCCCCCCTCCCTAAGGGTTTGGAAAATCCAGTATTGGAAAAGATGCTCCAGACCGCACCTTGCCCAGAGCTCTTGGAGGAAGATACTGTGGAGGATAATATGGGCGGACACCGGCCTCCAACGCTGCCCATTCTAACCGAGGGAGCGAGCGTCTCCATGAAGGAAGACGACGAGAAGAGGAAAAGGACTGCGCCCGGGGATTCGGAAGCTGAAGCTTCCAAACGGGAGAAGAAGTCTCCCACAGAGGGTCCTACCTTGGGGGGCGCTGTTGCCGCACAAAGTCTGTGGGGGGATCAATTCTCCCTCGAGACGTAAGTGACCCGAAATACTTTTAATAGTACAGATATGCCATCTTTTTCTTCTGAGGAAATAACCACCACATATATTTTTGCAGTTCGGGCCTTAGCCCCTCTCAAATGAGCTCATCTTCGGGGGATCTTCTTCCAGAGATGATGGAGAGCGAAACGCCTCCTCCGGATTCCTCCGCTCCAGAAGCGGGCGACCCTAAAGTGTCGTCGCGGAGGGCCTCTCCGAGTCCGGTGAGGTTAGAAGATAATCCCATTGACCCCCGAAGCTCCCAGTGTCCGGCTCCCGAAGAGAGCAGAAAAAAGAGTTCGGCACCGTCTAGTGTGCGATCGGATGTTCTGAGGGAGTTGGTGGGGCGAGCGGCCATCTCAGATGAACACCGTGTGATGATGAATACGGTGATGGAGAAAATATTGTCCGCCGAAAGCGGATTGCATGAAGCTTTTATGAGTCTACTGACAGGCTTTGAGGTACGTAAAAGAATGTATGATAATCCTGCACATGCTAGGTGTGCCCTGTGTAGATAGTAGCCCCTGAGACTCTGGTTGTTGTCGGAAACGACGATGAACATAGGATCATATTCCCAGGAAATAATCATACTGCCTCTATGTGCAGGTGATGGAAGCTTCGGTGGCTAGTCGGACTAGCAAGTTTGCCCATTTAGAGCGGCAGTTGGATGCGGCAGACGCCGACATCGAGCTTGTGAACAAGAGGCTTGACGAGGCATGGGGTAAGTGTGAATATCTGGTAAATGCCACATAGGAAGAGCAGCATGATGCCAGTATCTTTAATATGTTGTGACTGCAGATGGAGCTACCACTGTTGAAGTCTTGCAGGCAGAACTTGCCCGAGTCAAGGAACAAGCAAGGTTGGGTAATGCGGCTGTTGTGAAGGCGACCAAAGAGTTGCAAGCCGAGAAGGCCGCGCATGGCGAGACCCGAGACAAGATGGCCAAGATGGCTATAGAATTAAAAGCCGCCGCCGACCGTCGCCGGGTTCTTGAAAAGGAAAAGAAAGCGAAGGCATCGGATCTTGAGAAGGCCGCTGCGACGAAAAAGGATCTCCGCTCTGCTATGAGGGCAAAGAAGGAGGAGCTGCGGGAAGCCGGGGATATTGTAGCTGGGAAATCCTTTATGTTGCAGAGGAAATTCGGAGATCCACGGTATGCCCCTCTGGAACGGCTGTGGAGTTCGGAGGATGTGTATATGGATTTGGCGGCGAGCGCTGCCGATGCGGCCAAGTACTTCCAGGGTCAGACGGACCGTGGAGTAGACCAGCTGTTTTGGAGAAAATTTCATTCTCCCGAGCGTCTGCTTTCATTGACTGACCAATTAGCCGAATGGGCCGAACTAAATAGGTTGTCCAGACTCTCCATGAGGTCTATTGTGGATCAGCTATGGCCGGAAAGGTCGAAACCGAACAGCTATTTCAGCTTGGTGCAACAGTTCCTTGGCATGGTGTCGCGCATTAATGCAATGAAGAGGTCGGCGTGCATAGAGGGCGCACGGATGGCTTTTGCCCGTGTTAAAGCATACTGGGCAGAGATGGATGCTACCACTGTTGCAGCGTGAGATTCGGCCATAGGTCGAAGGGCTGCTGAGCACTACTTTGAAGAACTTCTTGAGAGTGCTCATTTGATAAAGGCCCAGTGCTCGAAGAATATCATGTTTGAGTGACAAGTATTCCCATTGTAAAAACAATGTTTTATTAATTTTATCAAGGCTGTATTTATACTTTTGCCCGAAAGTATTGTGATGCCTCCTGTGCGGCCGTTTTATGTATACATGTGTATAACCTGAAAGATTGCAGCCGTCGGCTTCAACCCTCACGCATATAATGCGGGGGTGTTCGCAGAAGACGCGTATTCACACTTAATCCAACGTCTTGGTCCTACTAAGGAGCTGAGAGCGCAGCAAACTAGGCAACCGGACTATAATGCTTTAACACTTTCACTTAGCCATAGGAGTTTGACAATGGGGCTACTATATAGCCCCTGGTGGCGCCGCACTCACCCGAGTTCGGGGTGCATACATGCCTGGCCGGGAAACGGCCCTTCGTTAAGGCGGAGGAATTCTAGGATTCCGAGAGGACATCGAGTGGTTGACCAGTCTCGTGCTATATCATGACAGTTAGTTTTCGGCTTTCTCTACTGAGGTGCTCGTCCGGATGAACCAGGGCACAATCGCAGTAGTTCTCCTGGTGCCGCCTTAGCCGATAGAGCGAAACATAAGGCAGCAAAACACAGGAGCCGGGCAAACCCAACATTTGACCCAAGACATGACTCGGAGCTGATGCATATAAGGCCAAACTTGCGACGCCGAACACTCCCTAAGGTATTTGGTCTTTATGGTGTAAACCGGACCTAAATAATGGCCTTTGTAAGAAGCCCCTTGTGTCCAAGTACGTGCATTGTTCTGACGTGGCCACATGCCAATACGTCAGCATCCTTCTCAACGGTGGATATGTATCAACAAGAGACACTAAAAAAGGTTTACGCAGGCTCTTAATCTAAAAAGAATCCTTGGAGCGGGTCCCTGCTGCACGTCTGTGCCTGTGTCTCCGTTGTGCCGTATCCTGGACGGGTGTGGCACGATGATCATCTGTAAAAGAGAGGAATTTAGGTGAAAAAGTTGTCGTGCAAAAAGATAGTTTGTTAAAGAAACCATGTATAATTCAAGATGAGAAGAAATTGCCACTCGTCTGCGCGTGTTGAGCCCCTTGTATTGACAAATAGGGGTGTGACCATTTATTTGGTATACGTAGCGGCACCGGACTCGATTAGTTGTATCTAAGGTCTTGACGACCTATTGGATGTGTTCGCTTGTCCGGGCGCCTTTAGTGTGCGGCTGCCAAGGCAGCCTCAATCTCTTCGGCGCGCAGAGATTGCTTGATATTTCCGTGCACTGTAATGATGCCACGTGGACCGGGAATCTTGAGTGTGAGGGAGGCGTAGTGTGGTATTGCATTAAAGTGAGCGAAAGCTTCGCATCCGAGTAGTGCTTGATAGCCACTTTGAAACGGAACGATGTGGAAAGTTAAATGCTCGCGACGGAAGTTATCGGGGGAGCCGAATATAACTTGTAGTAGGAGGGAGCCCATACAACGAGCCTCTGGGCCTGGCGTTACTCCTTTAAAGGTAGTATTGCTATGGCGAATTTGTGTTGGGTCTAACCCCATCCCGCGGATTGTATCCTGATATATTAG
The DNA here is from genome assembly GCF_018294505.1 of Triticum aestivum. Classification (NCBI taxonomy): domain Eukaryota; kingdom Viridiplantae; phylum Streptophyta; class Magnoliopsida; order Poales; family Poaceae; genus Triticum; species Triticum aestivum. The sequence goes on from NC_057806.1 coordinate 663,777,161, forward strand.
GTTTAGGCTACTGCCGCCGTCCATCAAGACTCTTGTGAAGTGATATCCGCCAATTACTAGGTCTAATACCAGGGCAGCCCATCCTGCGTGTCGGATACTTGCTGAGTAATCGCGATGGTCGAAAGTGATCGGTTGAGATGACCAGTGGCAGGACTTCATGGTGACAGGCGCTTCGGTATATTTTCCTAGGAGTGCCGCGTTGTTTTTTCCCTTGATTACGTGTAACACGTTTACTGTTTTGACTTCTCGTGGAAATTTCTTTTGTTCCCCCATGTCTTGCTTGGGGGGCTCGTCCTCGTCTTCACTTGGTGTATCCTCCCCCTTGTGTACGGTGTTGAGCTTGCCGGACTGCTTGAAGACCCAACATTCTCTGTGGGTATGATTAGCAGGTTTACCAGGGGTACTATGAATCTGACATACTTGGTCCAGAATTTTGTTGAGGCTGGACCATTCGTCCCTGGTGCCTTTAGGGGGCGGCTATTGACCTGGCGGAGAGCTTTTGAATCCGGCATTTACTGTCGTGCCCTTCGTCATGTCTTCTTTATTCCGGCGTTTGTTATTTCTGTTGCGCCGTGATTTCTTGTTTCCATCTCTAACTTCAGATGTACTATGGTCGCTGGTGCTGCATCTGGCTAGCCAGCTGTCCTCACCCGCGCAAAAGCGGGTCATGAGGTTTGTTAATGCGGCTATCGTTCTCGACTTATTTTGGCCGAGGTGTCTGGCGAGCCATTCATCACGGACGCTATGATTGAAAGCTGCCAAGGCTTCGGCGTCCGGACAGTCGACAATCTAGTTCTTTTTAGTAAGAAACATGTTCCAAAGCTTTCGGGCTGACTCTCCGGGCTGTTGAGTTATATGACTCAAATCGTCCGCATCCGGAGGTCGGACATAAGTCCCTTGAAAATTTGCCCGAAAGGTGTCTTCGAGCTCTTCCCAACTTCCAATGGAGCTTTCGGGGAGGCCTTTGAGCCAGTGATGAGATGGCCCTTTGAGCTTGAGGGGTAGGTACTTGATGGCGTGGAGATCATCTCCTCGAGCCATATGGATATGAAGGATGTAGTCCTCAATCCAGACCTCAGGGTCTGTTGTTCCGTCGTATGCCTCTATGTTTACGGGCTTGAATCCCTCTGGAAATTCTTGGTCTAGCACCTCATCGGTGAAACATAGGGGGTGTGCGGCACCCCTGTAGCTGGGTGTACAGCGTTGTTTGGATGTTTGTTGTGTTGCCTTGTATGCTGGGGCGCGCTTGCTGGTCCATAGATGGATCTTGTTGCGCCGTCCTTTGGGTGCGAGCCCTCACATGGGTCGCGTATTGTATTGTGAGCGGCGTTGTATGCCGCTCTGTGTTGGTAGAGGGGTCGTCTATCCAACCAGGTGGCTGCTTTGATATTTGGTTGTGGGGGTTTTGAGGCCTCCTCATCGAATTCGGGTAGCAGCTTCCGCTTTGGATTGCTCTTGGAGGGGTGATTGTCGTCGTACCTTGCTGCAGTGTTGAGTATTTTACTCCATCTGATTCGGAGTGTGTCTTGCGCGGCCTTGAGCCTTTGCTTCTGCTTTTTCAGACTCCTTGCGGTGGCGACAAGCCTTTTACGGGCAGTCTGCTGCTCCGGGTGTCTGTCTGGCGTTATGTCGTCCGGACCATTATCCTTGATAGGATTTGTTTGTTCGGTTTGATTATCCAGATTGCCGTTGTCTGGCAGCGGTTCATCCTGCTCCAGCGCTGGGTCTGTGTGATCACTATTTCTGCCGAGGTGGGATTTGGGGCGGCGCTTGCATCGCTGCTTTGACTGCTTTTCGAGGGAACAAGCCTTCGGTGCGTCCTTCCGCTCCTCGTCGTCATCTTTTGGTGCGTCCATCATGTATACGTCATATGACGAGGTGGCATTCCAGGGCCCAATAGGCGCTGGTTCTTCATCGTCTCCTTCATCAGCGTTCGTACCATCGATGTCTTCGGAGTCGAAGTTGAGCATGTCGGTTATATCATCGACAGTGGCTACAAAGTGGGTGGTGGGTGGGCTTTGAATTTCTTCATCGTCCGCATCCCAATCTCGCTGATCGTAGTCCGGCCAGGGCTCTCCTGATAAAGATAGAGAGACTTTAGTGATTTTATAATATCGCCAAAGGGCGAGTGCTGAAAGATGTCCGTGGCAGTAAATTCCATGATCGATGCCCAATCGGATTCGATCGGCAGAGGCACGAATGGTTCGGAGTCCGAGAGGAGTTCGGCTCCTTGGAATCATGAGTCTCACGGAGTGCGGGGCTGGTGTTCGGCTCGACCACTGTTAGGATCGCAGCCCCCGAGGCGGCGTCCAACCACCCATCCTCGATCGAGGCAGTTGGCTCCGAATTAAGGGTCGAAGCCGATGCGGATGCGGCCTTCAGGGCACTGTTAGGCGGCAGAGCTAGATCATGCTCGTCGTGGCAGTGCAGCGCACTCGGCAGTGGCTCGAATCCATCGAAGATCAAGTCCCCGTGGATGTCATCCGTGTAGTTTAAACTTCCAAATTTGACCTGACGGCCAGGGGCATAGCTTTTGATCTGCTCCAGATGGCCAAGTGAATTGGCCCGCACTGTGAAGCCGCCGAAGACGAAGATCTATCCGGGGAGGAAGGTCTCACCCAGGACAGCATCGTTATTGGTGATCGTAGGAGCCATCGAGCCTGACGGCGACGACACAAAGGAACTCTCAATGAAAGCACCAATGTTGGTGTCAAAACTGGCGAATTTCGGGTAGGGGGTCCCGAACTGTGCGTCTAGGCCGGATGGTAACACGAGGCAAGGGACACGAAGTTTTACCCAAGTTTGGGCCCTCTCGATGGAGGTAAAACCCTACGTCCTGCTTGATTAATATTGATGATATTGGTAGTACAAGAGTAGATCTACCACGAGATCGAAGAGGCTAAACCCTAGAAGCTAGCCTATGGTATCATTGTTGATGTGTACGTTGTCCTACGGACTAAAACCCTCCGGTTTATATAGACACCGGAGAGGGTTAGGGTTACACAAAGTCGGTTACAATGGTAGGAGATCTGCATATCCATATCGCCAAGCTTGCCTTCCACGCCAAGGAAAGTCCCTTCCGGACACGGGACGAAGTCTTCAATCTTGTATCTTCATAGTCCACGACTCCGGCTGAAGGTATAGTCCGGCCATCCGGACACCCCCTAATCCAGGACTCCCTCTGTGGGTTTAGCAACATCTAGGGTTTTAATTTCTTCAATCCCACTTTTAACAATTTTAGCATCAAGATCAAAAAAATTCTGAATTCTTGGAACGCCTTCTAGGTAAAGGTGGATCATATTCAGTCCCATCATTATCAAGATTCATATTACAAAACAAAGATTTAATAGGGGACACAGCAATAACTTTTAGATCTTCATCTTTATTATCATGGAAACTAGAAGAACACGCTTTTATAAAGCAATCTTTCTTAGCATGCATCCTAGAGGTTCTTTATTTGCACTCATCAATGGAAATTCTCATAGCTTTGAGAGCCTCATTGATATCATGCTTAGGAGGAATAGATCTAAGTTTCAAAGAATCAACATCAAGAGAAATTCTATCAACGTTCCTAGCCAACTCATCAATCTTAAGCAATTTTTCTTCCATCAAAGCATTCAAATTCTTTTGCAAGGTAATAAATTCTTTAATATTAGATTCAAAATCAGAGGGTATCTTATTAAAATTTCCATAAGAATTGTTGTAGGAATTACCCTAATTATTAAAGGAATTACAAGGATACGGCCTAGGATTAAAGTTTCCTCTAGATGCGTTGTTACAAAAATTATTCCTACCAACAAAATTCACATCCAAAGATTCATTATTATTCTCAATCAAAGTAGACAAAGGCATATCATTAGGATCAGAAGAAACACTTTTATTAGCAAATATTTTCATAAGTTCATCCATATTACCACTCAAAACATTAATTTCCTCTATCGCATGCACTTTCTTATTAGTAGATCTTTCAGTGTGCCATTGAGAATAATTAACCATAATATTATATAGGAGTTTAGTAGCTTCACCGACATTGGTGCTTTCATTGAGAGTTGCTCTGTGTCGTCGCCGTTAGGCTTGATGGCTCCTACTATCATCGATGGCGATGCAGTCCAGGGTGAGACTTTTCTCCCCGGACAGATCTTCGTATTCGGCGGCTTTGCACTGCGGGCCAATTCGCTTGGCCATCTGGAGCAGATTGAAAGTTACGCCCCTGGCCACCAGGTCAGGTTTGGAAGCTTAAACTACACGCCCGATATCCGTGGAGCTCGATCTTCGGCGGATTTGAGCCTCTACCTTGTGCGTCACGCGGTCACGATGAGTGCGGTTTAGCGCTACCATTGGATAGTGTTCAAGAGATCGCACAGGCAGCCGCTCCAACCCACAATTCGGAGCCAGGTGCACCTTCCGCGGATGGGTGGATGGACCCCGCCACGGAGGCCTTACCCTCAGCGGCGATCGAGCCAAACATCGACCTTACTGTCGGTGTCAAAACCGGCGGATCTCGAGTAGGGGGTCCCGAACTATGCGTCTAGGCTGGATGGTAACATGAGGAAGGGGACACAATGTTTTACCCAGGCTCGGACCCTCTTGATGGAGGTAAAACCCTACGTCCTGCTTGATTAATATTGATGATATGGGTAGTACAAGAGTAGATCTACCACGAGATCAGAGAGGCTAAACCCTAGAAGCTAGCCTATGGTATGATTGTTGTCATAGTTGTTGTTCTACGGACTAAAACCCTCCGGTTTATATAGACACCGGAGAGGGTTAGGGTTACACAAGGTCGGTTACAAAGGCCGAGATATCCATATCCGTACTGGCTAGCTTGCCTTCCACGCAAAGTAGAGTCCCATCCGGACACGAGACGAAGTCTTCAATCTTGTATCTTCATAGTCCAACAGTCCGGCCAAAGGATATAGTCCGGCTGTCCGGAGACCCCCTAATCCAGGACTGCCACAGTAGCCCCTGAACCAGGCTTCAATGACGATGAGTCCGGCGAGCAGTATTGTCTTCGGCATTGCAAGGCGGGTTCCTCCTCCAAATACACAACGGAAGAATTTGAATACAAGGATAGCGTCCGACCCTGCAAAATAAGTTCCACATACCACCGTAGAGAGAATAATATTTTCGCAAATCTAATTTGCTGACTTGTTTTGGCAGCATGACGTTATGTCATGGCCCGGTGATTATTCGAACCATTTCCTTTAACTAGCCCCGCACACAACGCGAGGCAGTTTTTTGACACATCTTGTCAAAGCAGAGATCGTGTCCCCTTATCACGGGATTCTCATCAATACGGGCATGGGTAACCCAACCACGCCATCGATTACAGCGCTTGGGGGATAAGCGAGTTTTACCAGGCTAGTGGGGACGCTTAGTTTCGTCCGCCCATATAAAGGGATAAGGATTCACCTTTTCATCCACACCTTCTTCCTCCTTTGCTCATCCATTTTCGCACACTCGAGCTCTAGCGCCCAAGTCCGCACTTCCCACCTCAACCTTCTCCAACCATGTCCAGAGCGGGAGGCAGGTGGATGGTCTCCTCCGTCACGGAGGGAGACATCAAGAAGCTGCGCGGAGCCGGATACTTAGCCGCGAATATTGCACATCGGCTGCCCGCCGCGGGGCAGATCGTCCCTACCTCGGAACCTCACGAGAGGGTAGTTTTCCTCCACCACTTCCTCCGCAGACTGGGGTTTCCCCTCCATCCATTCGTCTGTGGTCTCATGTTCTACTACGGGCTGGACTTTCATGATCTGGCCCCAAACTTCGTCCTCAACATTTCGGCGTTCATCGTTGTGTGTGAGGCTTTCCTCCGCATCCGACCCCACTTCGGCATGTGGTTAAAGACCTTCAATATCAAGCCTAAGGTGGTACGAGGCCAACAAGTAGAATGCGGCGGAGCCATGGTGGGCAAGATGCCCAACATTATATGGCTTGAAGGCTCCTTCGTGGAGACAATAAAGGGATGGCAATCTGCGTGGTTCTACATCACCGAGCCGCGCGACGCCAAATGAGCGGCAGCCCCCGAGTTTCGATCCGGATTCCCTACACGGATCACTTCCAGGAAAGAAAAGGGCTTGTCGTGGGGTTCATCGATGGAGCTGGATGGACTCCAGATATGTATCCGGGGTATGGCAAGCAAGAAGCTCAAGCTTGTCAACATAGTCCAGGTTATGCTCATCCGCCGGATCCTCCCGTGTCAACAACGGGATTTTAACTTGTGGGAGTTCGACCCGGCCCGACACCAGACTCTAAGCGAGCTCTTTGATACGACACACAAGGACGTCTGGAAGGTGCTGTTCAAGGGCGCCGAGGTCCCTCCTTCTCTCGTCGAGGACCGCGGACTAAGCGTGAAGCGCCTAGCGCGTTCGGTGAGTTCAATACGTCCCGTAGGGCATTTATTTCCCCTATCTTAATCATGTGCGGGGTCTAATCTCCATGCCTTTGACAGGACTGTGTGAAGACGTCGGGGCACATTAACTGTCCAGCCCCTTTGCCCGAAGACACTGCAGACGCTCTCCTAACAGAGATACTGACTCCGGCTCCTTACAAGGTGCCGGAGAAGACCAAGAAGGCCAAGGGAACCCGAAAGAGATCCCGGTGCCAGGTGTTTATCAGACTCATCGTCCGATAACTCTGCGGCACACTCCTCCCCCGAAGACAAGGAGGAAGAAGAAGATGCTCCCCCTCCAGGAGAGGGAGACAAGAAAAGGAAGGCCTCCCCAACTGGGGGGCCGAAGGGTGCAAGAAGGGGAGAACTCTCCTTCCGGACTACTCTACCACCGCTGCCGACGATGACGAAGACGAGTGGTTGCCCAGGGCCAAGCCCCTGGGGAGATCGTAAGTATTCGAATACCAGAGTAACTTGTAGCATTCCTTTGTCGCACTACTTTCCCTAACGCCGAACATAATTATGCAGGCCGCCACGAGCTAGTATCGATGTATCATCGGATGGCTCCCTAGGCTCGTCGGACATGGATAGCGATCTAGTCCCAACCTCCACCTCCCCTCATCCTGCGGACGACGCCAAGGTGCTGTCTCACGAGGCACCAGGTCGAGGGGAGACAGTCCTGGAGGCGCCTCAAGGCGGCCTCCCGGACTCCGGGAGCCGAGGGGACAAGCCCCTGAGAGCTCCGAGTTCGGCCCTCAGCCGAACACCGCGCCCCAACCTCCAGTGGTTCCGGGCTCGGGCAGGCGGCCTCCTTCTAAGAGGGGCAAGACGTGTGTGCCGGTGACCTCTGTCCATCCAGAGGTGCCGGACAATCTGCTGGAAGCGCTTCGCAGCGCTTCCATCGACGAGGAGCACTGTACTATTATGAGTGCGGTGGTCCAGAAGGTTCAGTCCGCCAAGAGCGGATTGACTGAAGCCTGTGCCAGCCTTCTAACAGGCTTTGAGGTAAGTGTTTTAAAATATAGGAAAAATATTACCGCATAGACAGTAGCCCCTGATGCTTTGTTCGGTGTTCACAAAGAAAAGCCGAACAAAGGATCAAATAATATCGCAGGAGTCTAATATAAGTATGTCAATATGCGTATGCAGGCCTCGCTGCTGGCATCCGCCGCACTGACTGCGGAGGTCGCGGTACTGAAGCAGGACCTCGAGGGGTCCAAGAAAGAGCTCGACCTTGTCAAGAGGCAGCTCAAGAAGAACAAGGGTAAGTAATACCCTTGTTGGGGAACGTAGCATAAATTCAAAATTTTCCTACGTGTCACCAAGATCTATCTATGGAGTCATCTAGCAACGAGGGAGGAGTGGATCTACATACCCTTGTAGATCGCGCGCGGAAGCGTTCAAGAGAACGGGGTTGATGGAGTCGTACTCGTTGTGATCCAAATCACCGATGATCCTAGCGCCGAACGGACGGCACCTCCGCGTTCAACACACGTACGGAGCAGCAACGTCTCCTCCTTCTTGATCCAGCAAGGGGGGAGGAGAGGTTGATGGAGATCCAGCAGCACGACGGCGTGGTGGTGGAAGTAGCGGGATTCCAACAGGGCTTCGCCAAGCGTTGCGGGAGGAGGGAGATGTGTCATGGGAAGGAGAGGGAGGCGCCAGGGCTCAGGTATGGTTTCCCTCCCTTCCCCCCACTATATATAGGGCCAAGGGAGAGGGGGAGGGCGCAGCCTTGCCCCTTCCTCCAAGGAAGGGTGCGGCCAAGGGGGGAGGAGTCCATCCTCCCCAAGGCACCTCGGAGGTGCCTTCCCCCTTTAGGACTCTCCCCTCCTCTTGTCCCTTTGGCACATGGGCCTCTTGGGGCTGGTGCCCTTGGCCCATGTAGGCCAAGGAGCACCCCCTACAGCCCATGTGGCCCCCGGGGCAGGTGGCCCCACCCGGTGGACCCCCGGGACCCTTCCGGTGGTCCCGGTACAATACCGGTGACCCCGAAACTTGTCCCGATGGCCGAAATAGCACTTCCTATATATAATTATTTACCTCTCGACCATTTCGGAACTCCTCGTGACGTCCGGGATCTCATCCGAGACTCCGAACAACTTTCGGGTTACCGCATACTAATATCTCTATAACCCTAGCGTCACCGAACCTTAAGTGTGTAGACCCTACGGGTTCGGGAGACATGCAGACATGACCGAGATGACTCTCCAGTCAATAACCAACAGCGGGATCTGGATACCCATGTTGGCTCCCACATGTTCCACGATGATCTCATCGGATGAACCACGATGTCAAGGACTTAATCAATCCCGTATACAATTCCCTTTGTCTAGCGGTACGATACTTGCCCGAGATTCGATCGTCGGTATCCCGATACCTTGTTCAATCTCGTTACCGGCAAGTCTCTTTACTCGTTCCGTAACACATCATCCCGTGATAAACTCCTTGATCACATTGTGCACATTATGATGATGTCCTACCGAGTGGGCCCAGAGATACCTCTCCGTCACACGGAGTGACAAATCCCAGTCTCGATTCGTGCCAACCCAACAGACACTTTCGGAGATACCCGTAGTGCACCTTTATAGCCACCCAGTTACGTTGTGACGTTTGGCACACCCAAAGTATTCCTACGGTATCCGGGAGTTGCACAATCTCATGGTCCAAGGATATGATACTTGACATTAGAAAAGCTTTAGCATACGAACTACATGATCTTGTGCTAGGCTTAGGATTGGGTCTTGTCCATCACATCATTCTCCTAATGATGTGATCCCGTTATCAACGACATCCAATGTCCATGGTCAGGAAACCGTAACCATCTATTGATCAACGAGCTAGTCAACTAAAGGCTTACTAGGGACATGGTGTTGTCTATGTATCCACACATGTATCTGAGTTTCCTATCAATACAATTCTAGCATGGATAATAAACGATTATCATGAACAAGGAAATATAATAATAACTAATTTATTATTGCCTCTAGGGCATATTTCCAACAGTCTCCCACTTGCACTAGAGTCAATAATCCAGTTCACATCGATATGTGATTAACACTCAAGGTCACATCCCCATGTGACTAACACCCAAAGAGTTTACTAGAGTCAATAATCTAGTTCACATTACCATGTGATTAACACTCGATGCGTTCTGGGTTTGATCATGTTATGCTTGTGAGAGATGTTATAGTCAACGGGTCTGAATCTTTCAGATCCGTATGTACTTCGCAAATCTCTATGTCATCTTGTAGATGCAACTACTACGCTACATTTGGAGCCATTCCAAATAACTGTTCTACTTGGAGCTATTCTAAATTGTTGCTCCATTATACGTATCCGGTATCTCTACTCAGAGCTATGCGGATAGGTGTTAAGCTTGCATCGACGTAACTCTTTACGTCGAACTCTTTACCACCTCCATAATCGAGAAAATTCCTTAGTCCACTAGTTACTAAGGATAACTTTGACCGCTGTCCTGTGATCTATTCATGGATCACTCTTGTACCCCTTGACTGGCTCATGGCAAGGCACACTTCAGGTGTAGTACACAGCATAGCATATTGTAGAGCCTACGTCTTAAGCATAGGGGATGACCTTTCTCCTTTCCCTCTATTCTACCGTGGTCGAGCTTTATGTCTTAACTTCATACCTTACAACTCAGGCAAGAACTCCTTCTTTGACTGATCCATCTTGAACAGCTTCAAGATCATGTCAAGGCATGTGCTCATTTGAAAGTACTATTAAGCGTTTTGATCTATCCTTATAGATCTTAATGCTCAATACTCAAGTAGCCTAATCCAGGTTTTCCATTGAAAAACACTTTTCAAATAACTCTGCATGCTTTCCAGAAATTCTACATCATTTCCGATCCATAATTGTGACACCCCAAAATTTTGGCCTTGTTTTATTAAATTAAAAATTTTGCCAGGAATTAAAACTTTGATTTTTTTTGGACTCCCTTTTTATTTTTTTAAACATTTCCTTTCTTATTATCATGGAGTTGTTCCCTAAAGGGAAAACCTTTCAAACATGTTATTGGACTTGTTTAACCTCTCAAGAAAAACTTTTCTTTTATCAGTATAACTAATTACCTAATTAAATTGCTTGATCTTTATTTTCTTGAAAAATGGTTTTCCAAGGTTATATGGCCATAATTGAACTACAACCATTTGATTAATTCACTTAAAATTCCAACCAAAATTTGGAGATGTCATGTGATGTTTTTAAATCACTTTTATACAAAAATATCTTTTATTCATGTAATATTTTGAGCTCTGCATCAATTTTCCTTCTCTGGTCCAGAGTGCAATTTTGCACTACAACCCATTTAAATATTTCTTTCTGGCCTCCACCAAAATTATGGGATGTTGGTAGTAGCATATGATTCAACATTATGCAAAAACCTAGTGCTGTTATTTGAAAAATTTGAGTGAATCAACCTCATTTTCATTCTGGTCCAGCCTTGTGATTTCTACTACAACCCTATTTATTTTTGCTCCAATGACCTTGTGCTTTCTCCTGCTTATAGTCCTCCCTGCAAAACCCCTAAGTCAAGGAGCATGCACTTATTGGATCATTTTTAGTTCATGAAATGATGCCATCTATCTCCTATCCAAAATTGAAGTTCAGCAAAACTTGCACTAGCAAGTTTCTCCTTTTGTCCAAATGACCTCACCACTCTCTCTTGCATCTAAGGAGACCTTGATCTGGAGATTTTGGCCACCCCAAGTATTGCCTAGATGCCCTTGGCATTTTGACAAACACCCTGTGTGCATAGCCAGATTTGGCATGGATTCAAGTTTACATTGTGAACTTGGCCACCTAACCTAACCACCATGTCCATTCACCCTCTAACTAACCCTAACCTAGCCCTGTTTCTTCCCAGCCTCAACCGCGACCTCTAGCATGCTTTAGCATTTCATCGAGCACGTTCAGTGTGTGATCTGGCCGCGAGCAGAGCGCGCGTTTTGCACGTGCCGCGCCCGAGTCGCCACGTCGTGCCCCTAGTTTTTCCCGCACCAGAGAGCCGCGCCACGCACTCTCCCTCTCACCGCAACACGCCAAGCAGGCCCTGGTGCCCTGTAGCATCGCCGTCAGAGCCGCTTGGCGGCATGCCCGCGGCCGCATCCGCCACCGCCATGGGCAGCGCCACCCAAGCCACCCCGGCTCGCCACCTGCCCTTGGGAGTCGCACGAGTTTATCTCCTCGCTCGTCGGCTAGCTCTCGTCGCCTCCACGTCGCCCTGCAAGCTACAAAGAGGCGGTTCGCCAGCATCCTCATCCACCGCCGCGGAACCGACCTCGTCGCGCTATAAAAGGAGGTCCCCGAACTCCCCCGAGCACGCAGGCAACCTCAGGCCACCCCAATGGCGCTCCCCTAGCTCGCATTCGACCTCGGGAGGCCTCCTTCCTCATCTCCGGCAACCGCAGCCGCCGCCATTGCCCCAGCCCTTCCAACGCCACCAGCCCCCCCCCCTCTCCGTTCTCTTCACCAGGAACCTTCTCATCCTCCCGTGAACTCGTTCCCCTGCTCAATTTTGATCGGGAATCACCGCAGCCCCAAACTCACTTCGCCCCCGAAGCCATCTCCGCTGCGAAGCTCGTCGCCGGCAACTCCGTCCATGTCGGCGACCATGGCGGGTACCCTCGAGTTCGTCTCGACCTCCTGAGCACGCCCATGCGCTCAGATCACCGAGGGACGCCGCCATTCACCGGCGAGCCTCGCCGGAGCTCCGCCTCTGTTCGGTCAGGGGGAGACGACGCACGCGTGGACCGGTCAAACCTGACCAGTGGGCCAGGCGGGCCCACTGTCGGTGACCCACGTGCAATCCACGCTGGATAAGTGGAGGCGTATTTCCAGAGTACGCCTTCGACGTGTACGTATATTCGAAACGTTTTTGTTTTTCTGTTTTAATTTAAAATAACAGATTTTGACCAAAACTTTGACTGAGCTTAACTTTTTAAATATAACTCCAAATGAATTGATTCTTTTTCCTACATCTCTCAAATTCTGTCTAATTTATTTTAAGATTTACTTGAAAATTTTCCAAACAACTTTTTTGTACTATTTTTGAAATATGTGTTATTTGCATATTTTTGAAAATAGGATTTTGGAAGAGAAGAAAGCTTTCAAAAGTTTTGGAGTGCACCCTGCCTTTCCACACCATTGAAGGCAAGCATTATGAACCCCGGAATAATATATTTTTGGTGTGTTAGTTGACACGTTTATAACACCACCTTATATCTGAGAACTTGTTATTTCATGTGATATGATCATTTGCATGAATGCATATTAGTGATTTCCTTGCTGTTGGAAATGAATATACTTGTGATGGTAATCATCCTCATGTGCCTTGCATGCATGCCGGAAAGAAATCCGGGAAAGCCTCTGCCTTGGGTAGGCGTGAGCTTATCGCCGGTCTTCGTCGGGACGGTTATGTCCGGTATGGCATGGTAAGGTATATTGAGTGGTGATTTTGTTGGTTGAAATATATTTGTTATACATGTCATGCAGGGAATTTATAAACCTCCTAAGTCGACCGTAGATCGAGTCTTGTTCCAGTAACCCCCATACTTGTTTTGTACTACCACTTGTCCCTGCCGCAGGTAGGGTACGGTTCAGTAAGTCGTCAACCCCTTTCAAGCACACACCGTACAGAGAGGCCATGGTGGAAGATATCGGTTGTAGCCGGTAGGCATGCCACCTTGTCAGGGGGCATGGGTGTTTCCGGTTGGGACCGAGAGGGGAGGCCACCCCTTAGAGCGCGCGATATAAATTTGATCCCATGCTACGCGAGGTTGTAGCCTCCCCACTTAGAGTTTTGCTTAACAAGTGTCGTGGGTGATTCCAGACACTGATGACTTAAGCTGGTGTGTGCAAGTTAGGCGTGTTCTCAACTAAAAGGCCGTAGATGGAATTAGTCCCGATGGACTAAAGGAATCCGTTACTCGTGGGTAAAGAGTACACCCTCTGCAAAGATAAAAACCTATTCGTATAGCTGTGTCCATGGTCAAGGATTACAGTTTGGGATGGGCAAGTGTTGATCTTAGTGTCGGTCTTCGGAGGTGAAATATTGTTAAACCAAACTTGGATACCGACTGGTTACTTGTGAGGACCATGATTATTATTTTGTGATGGACTAACCCGTTGCATTATTTGTATCCCTGGGATGGTTCTACCTCCTGGATATTCATTGTGATCATTTATTTTATGAGCCCTTTATGTGGTGTCGCTCAGACGCCCGACTGTGGCATTTCTTTTATAAGCCTTTTATGTGGTGTCGCTCAGACGCTCGACTGTGGCATTTCTTTTATAAGCCCTTTATGTGGTGTCGCTCAGATGCCCGACTGTGGCATTTCTTTTATAAGCCCTTTAAGTGGTGTCGCTCAGACGCCCGACTTTGGCATTTCTTTTATAAGCCCTTTTTGTGGTGTCGCTCAGACGCCCGACTGTGGCATTTCTTTTAAAGCCCTTTATGTGGTGTCGCTCGGACGCCCGACTGTGGCATTTCTTTTAAAGCCCCTTATGTGGTGTCGCTCAGACGCCCGACTGTGGCATTTCGTTTAAAGCCCTTTATGTGGTGTCACTCCAGACACCCGATCGGTGCCTTTTATTATTATGATGTTATTACATTTTCATAAACAACCTGCTTGCATGCATAAAAGATGTTTTATTTATGACTGACGATGTGATCATAGAATTTTTCAGTGCATGATTATCAATTATATTATCCCAGTGTTCATAATGTTTGCGAGTACATTCAAAGTACTCACTGGCTTGTCCCTGGCTATTGTCTTGGCTAGATTTCTACTTGGAGAGGAGCGTTGCGGTGACATCCCCGGAAACTAAGCAACGGTGATAGCAGCCTCGCAAAGATAGGAGTTGACCTAGTCAGTTGTTCCTGTGGGAAATGGAGTCCCATAGACACTGACGACCCACAAACCGCTTCCGCCATCAACCACTAGAAACCCAATTGTTGCACTCATAGGCCAGAATGGTCTTGTACTACATATTTTGCATCTTTGCTTGGAATTTCTGTATCAAGTTGGTGCCTCATCAGCTAACAGTAATCCTGGGGCTGGTGAGCACAACGGCCATTTTCTGGAAATTTATACCCGAAAAACCGGTCGTGACACTCTTGGTATCAGAGCCAGGCTGACCATTGGCTAATCCTATCTTAGCCGGGTCTATAAACTTAGGCAAACCAACCCACCAAACCATAACCAAACCCCAGCCAAGCTTCTCGTGCAAGATAGCCACACAGTGACCAAACACCTTTTGGCAGTCGGTGCCCAACCTATCAACCTAACCTGTCGCTCATGCGCCAGTGATCGAATCTCAAATAGTCCTTTCTCACAAGCGTGCAAAGGAAGACTCCGTCCCCTTTTTCCTATAAAAAGGGGCATGCTAGCCCCAACACAGCACAGCATAGCCTCTTCCCCAAACCAAGCTACAATGCCTGGCCCTGTCGTGCACAATGAGACCACGGCAACCAACCTTGGAGGCTTTGTGACCATACTCGCAAACCTCACCCGTCATGCCTATGCGTTAGAAGAGCCCCCAGAATATGTTGTGTACCAAGGACCCATGAGCGGTGAGAACCGTCAATTCTGGGCCACTGTACACATCTACGGTAGGGGTCTAGCACCCGAACGCCCCTACAGGTTCACCGGAAGAATGACTTCCTTTGAGCCACAAGCCATCCAACTAGCTGCTCGAGAAGCTATAGTTCATCTCCGGCACTTGTCGCCCAGAGTTAACTGTCGCTCGTTCCACTACTACCCCCGACGTGAAGGGTATGGTAGACCACCCCAAGTTGCCAACGGAGATCATGAGACAGATCATGCATTGTTGCACCTAGTGCGCTATGTAAGTGCACTAGAGGAACTGTGCGATCAAATCACTATTGATCTAATCGCAGCTCGTGGAGAGCTGGTTCGTCGAGCCCCAGCGAGAGAAGAGAACGAGCCCAACGCCGACAACCCAGTCGTGCTATTTGGACACCCGATCGAGTCCCTGAGGCCTGCCCCAGCCATCGGCCAAGGTGCTGCGATAACCCCAGAAGTGCTTCATCGCATATTGGGAGCACACTCCAACGGGGTTGTGGCCAACAATCCCCGAGATGGTCCTCATCGCTACCCCGAGCCTGCAGCCCCTCACGCCACTCCAGCTAATTCCGACGGCGAGACCCGTGAAGAAGCCTCAACATCCACAAGGCACGCCGGCTTGGATGTAAACGAGGTAGACTAAGTCACCCGAGTCGTATCGAGTCCCACTGTACCCTCGCTTTGTAATCGTGTGGCCTGGTAATTAAATGCCGCCTGTTGTCGTGCCTCTGTTTTAATAGTAGCCTTATCTGGGTACGCCAGTATGCAATATAAGATTTCTATCCCAGACACAGTTACCAAAAACCTCCCCGACAACCCCCACAGTAACACATCACTATAGTGAAATGTGTGAATCTGTGGCTTGACCCCAACCCTTGGAACAGAGCTGAAAATTTTCTTTACCATTCACCACGGTAAAAATGACCCAGCTCCAGTGCTATAAAAAGGCCACCGCGTGACCTTGCCAAGCACCTCTCACCTTGTGCACCACCCTCACAACCATTTCTTGCCATGCCGAGCCCCAGCATTTATCTGAGAACTCCAGATGCAACCCCGGGTAGTTTTGTCAAGATATTGTGGGATTTTACCTACAGTACCATGGGCGCTACCCAGCCACCCCAGTACGAGCTGTTCAAATCGAGAATCACCCCTTCCACCTCGAGATATTGGGCAGCAGTACACATCCCTCCCGTAAATTCAAACCAAGATCCAACGGAGGTCTCCTTCGTGGGAAAATCTATGCCAACCCCACATATGGCCATAGAAGCTGTTGCATACGAAGCGCTTGCTCGCCTTCGATTCGCGATACCCTATGCCAGCGAACAAGGGTATTATTACTTCCCGAGCCGTGCAGCACCCGGAGGAGTGACATCTTTTCCCGGTGGACGAATTGAGAGAGACCCAGTCCTGGCCAACCTTGTCCAGTACGTCATCGCTCAAGAGCGTTTAACCCAACATGTGATGGGTTATCTCCAAAGCCTCGCAGATTTAAATCCTCAGATCGCCATCGGCAGAGCACTAAGGCCCGACCAGGAGAGACACGTGCATCGACTGGTCAATCCACTTCCCCCGATAGAAGAGGAGTGTATCCCACTACCGGAGACGTTTTCTAGGGACCCCGTCCAGTTACCATTCCCATTTTAGACATTGCTGCGGTGTTCATTATTGCAACATTTATTTATGTGTGTGACTTATGCGTGATACCCTGAGTTTGTACGACGAGTCAATTATTTGGCTTCTACTAATGTGTGTAGTTTTTGTTGTGGTTTATGGTCCTTTAAATTAACTGTTTTTCCCTCGTAAAATCCTGGAGTGAGATTTCTTTTCCCTGAGTTGCTACATCTGCACCTTCTCATGGCGTGGATTAATTAATTTCTCGCAACACCACGGCAACAGACTCACAACCATAATCATGCGAACACATACATTGTTTGCAAAACTTTGCAATGGTGTTACATCCAGCTAATCACCCCCTAACAACAGTTAGCACCCGGCACACCCCATCTACTCCTCGTGATCACCACCACTGCGGAGAGCCAACACCCGAGCAGCAGCGTTGCAACGATCGTCAAGGATCATCACACACAGGAGCACGGAGAGCCCCAGCAGTGTCGCCAGCCCTCCGCATATCAGGATCGCAAACCAGTCCGGCATCGCCTCCGCCATTAGAGCCTAACCCGAGCTTTTGTAAGCAGTAATGGAGGAAGAAGGAGGAGGAGAAGTGAGGCCAGGTGTGAGGAAGAAGAGAGGGGCACCCCGGCCGTTTTATAGCTCGAGCTCGGCGTACGGTGGGCGAAGTCCACCAACGCCGCCCGTCGCCGATCGCCGGTGTTCGGAGACGAATCCGCGAGCAGTGCCGACAGCGCGCTGGCCCGCGAGGTGAGTGCACGCTGCACCGGCAGCTAGCATGCCACGCACTACCGCGGTACGGCCTAGATGCCCTACGCGCTAGACGTCGCCGGTGGAGAAAGCGCAGGAAAGCGCGCGGGAGAGAGGAAGAAGAGAGAACCAGAGGGAGAAGAAGAGGCTGACAGTGGGCCCCGGGTCCACCCGTCGGCCAGAGAGAGCACTGTGCTCTCGGGTACGACCAGCGTATTATAAGATTTAGAATTTATTCTAAATTTACTGCGTCCGACGTAGAAATCTCACGTTTTTGTCCTGAACCGTAGATTATTCCATGCAGCACCAGTATTCACACTATGGTTTTTCACCACTTATTGCCCTCTCACTGTAGCCACATTTTTACTGCTTATAGTTTTTCTTAAAACAGCTTTTAACAAATCTCGAGGACGAGATTTTTCTTAAGGGGGGTAGTGTTGTGACACCCCAAAATTTTGGCCTTCTTTTATTAAATTAAATTTTTTGCCAGGAATTAAAACTTTGATTTTTTTTGGACTCCCTTTTTATTTTTTTTTAACATTTCCTTTCTTATTATCATGGAGTTGTTCCCTAAAGGGAAAACCTTTCAAATATGTTATTGGACTTGTTTAACCTCTCAAGAAAAACTTTTCTTTTATCAGTATAACTAATTACCTAATTAAATTGCTTGATCTTTATTTTCTTGAAAAATGGTTTTCCAAGGTTATATGGCCATAATTGAACTACAACCATTTGATTAATTCACTTAAAATTCCAACCAAAATTTGGAGATGTCATGTGATGTTTTTAAATCACTTTTATACAAAAATATCTTTTATTCATGCAATATTTTGAGCTCTGCATCAATTTTCCTTCTCTGGTCCAGAGTGCAATTTTGCACTACAACCCATTTAAATATTTCTTTCTGGCCTCCACCAAAATTATGGGATGTTGGTAGTAGCATATGATTCAACATTATGCAAAAACCTAGTGCTGTTATTTGAAAATTTTGAGTGAATCAGCCTCATTTTCATTCTGGTCCAGCCTTGTGATTTCTACTACAACCCTATTTATTTTTGCTCCAATGACCTTGTGCTTTCTCCTGCTTATAGTCCTCCCTGCAAAACCCCTAGGTCCAGGAGCATGCACTTATTGGATCATTTTTAGTTCATGAAATGATGCCATCTATCTCCTATCCAGAATTGAAGTTCAGCAAAACTTGCACTAGCAAGTTTCTCCTTTTGTCCAAATGACCTCACCACTCTCTCTTGCATCTAAGGAGACCTTGATCTGGAGATTTTGGCCACCCCAAGTATTGCCTAGATGCCCTTGGCATTTTGACAAACACCCTGTGTGCATAGCCAGATTTGGCATGGATTCAAGTTTACATTGTGAACTTGGCCACCTGACCTAACCACCATGTCCATTCACCCTCTAACTAACCCTAACCTAGCCCTGTTTCTTCTCAGCCTCAACCGCGACCTCTAGCATGCTTTAGCATTTCGTCGAGCACGTTCAGTGCGTGATCTGGCCGCGAGCAGAGCGCGCGTTTTGCACGTGCCGCGCCCGAGTCGCCACGTCGTGCCCCTAGTTTTTCCCGCACCAGAGAGCCGCGCCACGCACTCTCCCTCTCACCGCAACACGCCAAGCAGGCCCTGGTGCCCTGCAGCACCGCCGTCAGAGCCGCTTGGCGGCATGCCCGCGGCCGCATCCGCCACCGCCATGGGCAGCGCCGCCCAAGCCACCCCGGCTCGCCACCTGCCCTTGGGAGCCGCACGAGTTTATCTCCTCGCTCGTCGGCTAGCTCTTGTCGCCTCCACGTCGCCCTGCAAGCTACAGAGAGGCGGTTCGCCGGCATCCTCATCCACCGCCGCGGAACCGACCTCGTCGTGCTATAAAAGGAGGTCCCCGAACTCCCTCGAGCACGCAGGCAACCTCAGGCCACCCCAATGGCGCTCCCCTAGCTCGCATTCGACCCGGGGAGGCCTCCTTCCTCATCTCCGGCAACCGCAGCCGCCGCCATTTCCCCAGCCCTTCCAACGTCACCAGCCCCCCCTCCTCTCCGTTCTCTTCACCAGGAACCTTCTCATCCTCCCGTGAACTCGTTCCCCTGCTCTATTTTGATCGGGAACCACCGCAGCCCCAAACTCACTTCGCCCCCAAAGCCATCTCCGCCGCGAAGCTCGTCGCCGGCAACTCCGTCCACGTCGGCGACCATGGCGGGTACCCCCGAGTTCATCTCGACCTCCTGAGCACGCCCATGCGCTCAGATCACCGAGGGACGCCGCCATTCGCCGGCGAGCCTCGCCGGAGCTCCGCCTCTGTTCGGTCAGGGGGAGACAACGCGCGCATGGACCAGTCAAACCTGACCAGTGGGCCAGGCGGGCCCACTGTCGGTGACCCACGCGCAATCCACGCTGGATAAGTGGAGGCGTATTTCCAGAGTACGCCTTCGACGTGTACGTATATTCGAAACGTTTTTCTTTTTCTGTTTTAATTGAAAATAACAGATTTTGACCAAAACTTTGACTGAGCTTAACTTTTTAAATATAACTCCAAATGAATTGATTCTTTTTCCTACATCTCTCAAATTCTGTCTAGTTTATTTTAAGATTTACTTGAAAATTTTCCAAACAACTTTTTTGTACTATTTTTGAAATATGTGTTATTTGCATATTTTTGAAAATAGGATTTTGGAAGAGAAGAAAGCTTTCAAAAGTTTTGGAGTGCACCCTGCCTTTCCACACCATTGAAGGCAAGCATTCTGAACCCCGGAATAATATTTTTTTGGTGTGTTAGTTGACACGTTTATAACACCACCTTATATCTGAGAACTTGTTATTTCATGTGATATGATCATTTGCATGAATGCATATTAGTGATTTCCTTGTTGTTGGAAATGAATATACTTGTGATGGTAATCATCCTCATGTGCCTTGCATGCATGCCGGAAAGAAATCCGGGAAAGCCTCTGCCTTGGGTAGGCGTGAGCTTATCGCCGGTCTTCGTCGGGACGGTTATGTCCGGTATGGCATGGTAAGGTATATTGAGTGGTGATTTTGTTGGTTGAAGTATATTTGTTATACATGTCATGCAGGGAATTTATAAACCTCCTGAGTCGACCGTAGATCGAGTCTTGTTCTAGTAACCCCCATACTTGTTTTGTACTACCACTTGTCCCTGCCGCAGGTAGGGTATGGTTCAGTAAGTCGTCAACCCATTTCAAGCACACACCATACAGAGAGGCCATGGTGGAAGATATCGGTTGTAGCCGGTAGGCATGCCACCTGGTCAGGGGGCATGGGTGTTTCCAGTTGGGACCGAGAGGGGAGGCCACCCCTTAGAGCGCGCGATATAAATTTGATCCCATGCTACGCAAGGTTGTAGCCTCCCCACTTAGAGTTTTGCTTAACAAGTGTCGTGGGTGATTCCAGACACCGATGAGTTAAGCTGGTGTGTGCAAGTTAGGCGTGTTCTCAACTAAAAGGCCGTAGACGGAATTAGTCCCGATGGACTAAAGGAATCCGTTACTCGTGGGTAAAGAGTACACCCTCTGCAGAGATAAAAACCTATTCGTATAGCCATGTCCATGGTCAAGGATTACAGTCTGGGATGGGTCAAGTGTTGGTCTTAGTGTCGGTCTTCGGAGGTGAAATATTGTTAAACCAAACTTGGATACCGACTGGTTACTTGTGAGGACCATGATTATTATTTTGTGATGGACTAACCCGTTGCATTATTTGTATCCCTGGGATGGTTCTACCTCCTGGATATTCATTGTGATCATTTATTTTATGAGCCCTTTATGTGGTGTCGCTCAGACGCCCGACTGTGGCATTTCTTTTATAAGCCTTTTATGTGGTGTCGCTCAGACGCCCGACTGTGGCATTTCTTTTATAAGCCCTTTATGTGGTGTCGCTCAGACGCCCGACTGTGGCATTTCTTTTATAAGCCCTTTAAGTGGTGTCGCTCAGACAACCGACTTTGGCATTTCTTCTATAAGCCCTTTTTGTGGTGTCGCTCAGACGCCCGACTGTGGCATTTCTTTTAAAGCCCTTTATGTGGTGTCGCTCGGACGCCCGACTGTGGCATTTCTTTTAAAGCCCCTTATGTGGTGTTGCTCAGACGCCCGACTGTGGCATTTCGTTTAAAGCCCTTTATGTGGTGTCACTCCAGACGCCCGATCGGTGCCTTTTATTATTATTATGTTATTACATTTTCATAAACAACCTGCTTGCATGCATAAAAGATGTTTTATTTATGACTGACGATGTGATCATAGAATTTTTCAGTGCATGATTATCAATTATATTATCCCAGTGTTCATAATGTTTGCAAGTACATTCAAAGTACTCACTGGCTTGTCCCTGGCTATTGTCTTGGCCAGACTTCTGCTTGGAGAGGAGCGTTGCGGTGACATCCCCGGAAACTAAGCAACGGTGATAGCAGCCTCGCGAAGATAGGAGTTGACCTAGTCAGCTGTTCCTG
The DNA here is from genome assembly GCF_018294505.1 of Triticum aestivum. NCBI lineage: Eukaryota > Viridiplantae > Streptophyta > Magnoliopsida > Poales > Poaceae > Triticum > Triticum aestivum. The sequence goes on from NC_057806.1 coordinate 663,799,010, forward strand.
TGGAAATGGAGTCCCATAGACACTGACGACCCACAAACCGCTTCCGCCATCAACCACTAGAAACCCAATTGTTGCACTCACAGGCTAGAATGGTCTTGTACTACATATTTTGCATCTTTGCTTGGAATTTCTGTATCAAGTTGGTGCCTCATCAGCTAACAATAATCCTGGGGCTGGTGAGCACGACGGCCATTTTCTGGAAATTTATACCCGGAAAACCGGTCGTGACAATAATATGTCAACAACATATACTCATCAGAAATTCTATAGTGCTCCCACTCACTTCTTTGGAAATACAAGTTTCTCATAAACTTTGTATAAACCCAAAATCTTTGATCATCTCATCAAAGCATACATTCCAACTCTGAGATGCTTACTCCAGTCCTTAGAAGGATTGCTAGAGCTTTGCATACTTATTAGCATCTTTCAGGATTGACAAAACCTTCCGGTTGTATCACATACAACCTTTCGTCGAGGAAACAATGTTTTGACATCCTATCTGCAAGATTTCATAAATAATGCAGTAATCGCTAACATAATTCCAACAGACTCTTAGCATCGCTACGAGTGAGAAAGTCTCACCGTAGTCAACTCCTTTAACTTGTCGGGAAACTTCTTAATGACAAGTCGAGCTTTCTTAATGGTGACATTTACCATCATTGTCCGTCTTCCTTTTAAAATCCATCTGTACTCAACAGCCTTACGACCATCGAGCTGTTCTGCCAAAGTCTACACTTTGTTTTCATACATGGATCCTCTCTCGGATTTTATGGCCTCGAGCCATTTATCGGAATCCGGGCCCACCATCGCTTCTCCATAACTCGTAGGTTCATTGTTGTCTAGCAACATGACTTTCAAGACAGGATTACGTACCACTCTGAAGTAGTACGCATCCTTGTCATCCTACGAGGTTTGGGAGTGACTTGATCTGAAGTTTCATGATCACTATCATAAGCTTCCACTTCAATTGGTGTAGGTGCCACAGGAACTACTTCCTGTGCCCTGCCACACACTAGTTGAAGAGACGGTTCAATAACCTCATCAAGTCTCCACCATCCTCCCACTCAATTCTTTCAAGAGAAACCTTTCCTCGAGAAAGAACCCGATTCTAGAAACAATCCCTTATTGCTTTCGGATCTGAGACAGGAGGTATACCCAACTGTTTTGGGTGTCCTATGAAGATGCATTTATCCGCTTTGGGTTCGAGCTTATCAGCCTGAAACTTTTTCACATAAGCGTCGCAGCCCCAAACTTCTAAGAAATGACAGCTTAGGTTTCTCTAAACCATAGTTCATATGGTGTCATCTCATCGGAATTACGTGGTGCCCCTTTTAAAGTGAATGTGGTTGTCTCTAATGCCTAACCCATAAACTATCGTGGTAATTCGATAAGAGACATCTTGGTATGCATCATATCCAATAGGGTGCAGTTATCATGTTCGGACACACCATCACACTATGGTGTTCCAGGTTGTATTAGTTGTGAAACAATTTCCACAATGTCTTAATTCTATGCCAAACTCGTAATTCAGATATTCATCTCTATGATCATATCATAGATATTTTATCCTCTTGTCACGACGATCTTTCAACTTCACCCTGAAATTACTTGAACCTTTCAATAATTCAGACTCGTGATTCATTAAGGAAATATACTCAACATCTACTCAAATCATCTGTGAAGTAAGAACATAACGGTATCCACTACATGCCTCAGCACTCATTGGACTGCACACATCAAAATGTATTACTTCCAACAAGTTGCTTTCTAGTTCCATTTTACTGAAAACGAGGCTTTCAGTCATCTTGCCCATGTGGTATGATTTGCATGTCTCAAGTGATTCAAAATCAAGTGAGTCCAAACGGTCCATTTGCATGGAGTTTCTTCATGCATATACACCAATAGACATGGTTCGCATGTCTCAAACTTTTCAAAAATGAGTGAGTCCAAAGATCCATCAACATGGAGCTTCTTCACGCGTTTTATACCGATATGACTTATGTGGCAGTGCCACAAGTAGGTGGTACTATCATTACTATCTTTTGGCATGAACATGTGTATCACTACGATCGAGATTCAATAAACCATTTATTTCAGGTGTAAGACCATTGAAGGTATTATTCAAATAAACAGAGTAACCATTATTCTCTTTAAATGAATAACCGTATTGCAATAGACGTAATCCAATCATGTCTATGCTCAACGCAAACACCAATCTCGATGGTAGAGGGAGCGTGCGATGCTTGATCATATCAACATTGGAAACACTTCCAACACATATCGTCAGCTCACCTTTAGCTAGTCTCCGTTTATTCTATAGCTTTTATTTCGAGTTACTAACACTTAGCAACCGAACCGGTATCTAATACCCTGGTGCAACTAGGAGTACTAGTAAAGTACACATTAACATAATGTATATCCAATATACTTCTATCGACAGCCTTCTCATCTACCAAGTATCTAGGGTAATTCTGCTCCAGTGGTTGTTCCCCTTATTACAGAAGCACTTAGTCTCGGGTTTGGGTTCAACCTTGGGTTTCTTCACTAGAGCAGCAGCTGATTTGCCGTTTCATGAAGCATCCCTTTTTTTGCCCTTGCCCTTCTTGAAACTAGTGGTTTCACCAACCATCAACAATTGATGCTCCTTCTTGATTTCTACTTTTGTGGTGTCAAACATCACGAATATCTCAAGGATCATCATATATGTCCCTGATATATTATAGTTCATCACGAAGCTCAAGCAGCTTGGTGGTAATGACTTCAGAGAAACATCACTATCTCATTTGGAAGATCAACTCCCACTTGATTCAAATGATTGTTGTACTCAGACAATCTGAGCACAAGCTCAACAATTGAGCTTTTCTCCTTAGTTTGCAGGCTAAGAAAATCGTCGGAGGTCTCATACCTCTTGACGTGGGCACGAGCCTGAAATCCCAATTTCAGCCCTCAAAACATCTCATATGTTTCGCGACGTTTCAAAACGTCTTTGGTGCCTCAATTCTAAACCATTTAGCATTACGCACTGAACTATCATGTAGTCATCAAAACGTGTATGTCAGATGTTTGCAACATCCACAGACGACGTTCGAGGTTCAGCACACTGAGCGGTGCATTAAGGACATAAGCCTTCTATGAAGCAAATGAGGACAATCCTCAGTTTACGGACCTAGTCCGCATAATTGCTACTATCAACTTTCAACTAAATTTTCTCTAGGAACATATCTAAACAGTAGAACTGAAGCACGAGCTACGACATAATTTGCGAAGATCTTTTGACTATGTTCAGGATAATTAAGTTCATCTTATGAACTCCCACTCAGATAGACATCCCTCTAGTCATCTAAGTGATTACATGATCCGAGTCAACTAGGCCGTGTCCGATCATCACGTGAGACGGACTAGTCATCATCGGTGAACATCTTCATGTTGATCGTATCTGCCATACGACTCATGCTCGACCTTTCGGTCTCTTGTGTTCCGAGGCCATGTCTGTACACATGCTAGGCTCGTCAAGTCAACCTAAGTGTTTCGCGTGTGTAAATCTGTCTTACACCCGTTGTATGTGCATGTTAGAATCTATCACACCCGATCATCACATGGTGCTTCGAAACAACGAACTGTCGCAACGGTGCACAGTTAGGGGGAACACTTTCTTTAAATTTTAGTGAGGGATCATCTTATTTACTACCGTCGTTCTAAGTAAACAAAATGTATAAACATGATAAACATCACATGCAATCAAATAATAGTGACATGATATGGCCAATATCATATAGCTCCTTTCACCTCCATCTTGGGGCTCCATGATCATCTTGTCACCGGCATGACACCATGATCTCCATCATCATGATCTCTATCATCGTGTCTTCATGAAGTTGTCTCGTCAACTATTACTTCTACTACTATAGCTAATGGTTAGCAATAAAGTAAAGTAATTACATGACGTTTATGTTGACACGCAGGTCATAAATAAATTAAGACAACTCCTATGGCTCCTGCCGGTTGTCATACTCATCGACATGCAAGTCGTGATTCCTATTACAAGAACATGATCAATCTCATACATCACATATATCATTCATCACATCCTTTTGGCCATATCACATCACATAGCATACCCTGCAAAAACAAGTTAGACGTCCTCTAATTGTTGTTTGCATGTTTTACGTGGTTGCTATGGGTTTCTAGCAAGAACGTTTCTTACCTACGCAAAAACCACAACGTGATATGCCAATTGCTATTTACCCTTCATAAGGACCCTTTTCATCGAATCCGATCCGACTAAAGTGGGAGAGACAGACACCCGCTAGCCACCTTTATGCAACTAGTGCATGTCAGTCGGTGGAACCAGTCTCACGTAAGAATACGTGTAAGGTCGGTCCGGGCCGCTTCATCCCACAATGCCACCGAATCAAGATTGGACTAGTAACGGTAAGCATATTGAACAAAATCAACGCCCACAACTACTTTGTGTTCTACTCATGCATAGAAACTACGCATAGACCTAGCTCATGATGCCACTGTTGGGGAACGTAGCATAAATTCAAAATTTTCCTACGTGTCACCAAGATCTATCTATGGAGTCATCTAGCAATGAGGGAGGAGTGGATCTACATACCCTTGTAGATCGCGCGCGGAAGCGTTCAAGAGAACGGGGTTGATGGAGTCGTACTCGTCGTGATCCAAATCACCGATGATCCTAGCGCCGAACGGACGGCACCTCCGCGTTCAACACACGTATGGAGCAGCGACGTCTCCTCCTTCTTGATCCAGCAAGGGGGGAGGAGAGGTTGATGGAGATCCAGCAGCACGACGGCGTGGTGGTGGAAGTAGCGGGATTCCAACAGGGCTTCGCCAAGCGCTGCGGGAGGAGGGAGATGTGTCATGGGAAGGAGAGGGAGGCGCCAGGGCTCAGGTATGGTTGCCCTCCCTTCCCCCCACTATATATAGGGCCAAGGGAGAGGGGGAGGGCGCAGCCTTGCCCCTTCCTCCAAGGAAGGGTGCGGCCAAGGGGGGGAGGAGTCCATCCTCCCCAAGGCACCTCGGAGGTGCCTTCCCCCTTTAGGACTCTCCCCTCCTCTTGTCCCTTTGGCGCATGGGCCTCTTGGGGCTGGTGCCCTTGGCCCATGTAGGCCAAGGTGCACCCCCTATAGCCCATGTGGCCCCCGGGGCAGGTGGCCCCACCCGGTGGACCCCCGGGACCCTTTCGGTGGTCCCGGTACAATACCGGTGACCCCGAAACTTGTCCCGATGGCCGAAATAGCACTTCCTATATATAATTCTTTACCTCCGGACCATTCCGGAACTCCTCGTGATGTTCGGGATCTCATCCGGGACTCCGAACAACTTTCGGGTTACCGCATATTATTATCTCTATAACCCTAGCGTCATCGAACCTTAAGTGTGTAGACCCTACGGCTTCGGGAGACATGCAGACATGACCGAGATGACTCTCCGGTCAATAACCAACAGCGGGATCTGGATACCCATGTTGGCGCCCACATGTTCCACGATGATCTCATCGGATGAACCACGATGTCAAGGACTTAATCAATCCCGTATACAATTCCCTTTGTCTAGCGGTACGATACTTGCCCGAGATTCGATCGTCGGTATCCCGATACCTTGTTCAATCTCGTTACCGGCAAGTCTCTTTACTCGTTCCGTAACACATCATCCCGTGATAAACTCCTTGATCACATTGTGCACATTATGATGATGTCCTACCGAGTGGGCCCAGAGATACCTCTCCGTCACACGGAGTGACAAATCCCAGTCTCGATTCGTGCCAACCCAACAGACACTTTCGGAGATACCCATAGTGCACCTTTATAGCCACCCAGTTACGTTGTGACGTTTGGCACACCCAAAGTATTCCTACGGTATCCGGGAGTTGCACAATCTCATGGTCCAAGGAAATGATACTTGACATTAGAAAAGCTTTAGCATACGAACTACATGATCTTGTGCTAGGCTTAGGATTGGGTCTTGTCCATCACATCATTCTCCTAATGATGTGATCCCATTATCAACGACATCCAATGTCCATGGTAAGGAAACCGTAACCATCTATTGATCAACGAGCTAGTCAAATAGAGGCTTACTAGGGACATGGTGTTGTCTATGTACTCACACATGTATCTGAGTTTCCTATCAATACAATTCTAGCATGGATAATAAACGATTATCATGAACAAGGAAATATAATAATAACTAATTTATTATTGCCTCTACGGCATATTTCCAACAACCCTGTCTATAGATATGTATATATAAAAACGCGATTGCAAAATGACAGCATCATCGTATATCTGCCAGGGGCCACGACCGAGGTGGCGACCCTGAAGCAAGCGCTAACCAAGGCCGAAGATAAAGAGGCCAAGGAGTGCACCGAGCGAGAAAAGCAAGAGGCACGGGTGGGCGAGGTGCAGCAAGAGCTCCAGGCTCTCGTGACGAAGCACGAGGCGTTGGAGCTTGACTCGAAGACGCGAGAGTTTGAGCTTGCCACGGCCCTCGAGAGCGCGAAAAGTGCCCAGGCCGAAGCATAAAAGGCCCTCCAGGAGATCGACGCAATGAAGAAGATAGCGGCGGGTAAGTCATTCTATATGCAGAGCAAGCATGTAAAAGTAAATTATCGATGATGGAAGCTCGACGGAGAAGCTATTCTGGTCTCAGTATACTGGGACCGAACACCCGATGCCTCTGAGCGACCAGCAAAAGCAGCTGGTCGAGCTGCACAAGGCGGCCGAACAGGCCATGAAGGGTGACGGTGTCCTGGACTAGGGGGTACTCACCACGTCGTCTCCCGATCTATTAGATTGGGCCGGGGACCCCCGTGGCCGTATACTCATGGGCCAGTTCGGACGGCTACCGCATACAAGGAAGATTCCACAAGACTTGGAGATCAAGACAAGGACTTCTGCCCACCGGCGTATTCGGCTAGGACTCTTGTTATTCTAGGCCTCCGGTGCATTATATAAACCGAGGCCAGGCTAGTCGATAGATAGATAATATATACAACAATCATACCATAGGCTAGCTTCTAGGGTTTAGCCTCCTTGATCTCGTGGTAGATCTACTCTTGTACTACCCATATCATCAATATTAATCAAGCAGGAGTAGGGTATTACCTCCATCGAGAGGCCCGAACCTAGGTAAAAAACATCGTGTCCCTTGTCTCCTGTTACCATCCGGCCTTGACGCACAGTTCGGGACCCCCTACCCGAGATCCGCCGGTTTTGACACCGACATTGGTGCTTTCATTGAGAGTTCCGCTGTGTGATCGACAAAAGGATCGATGGCTTGCCTGCAGATCAACTGCGACTTCGGCATCTTCGTCACCAGCTCGACTGGTCACCTTGGTTCGACCAAGAATTGCGCCCCGTGTTCCGATCACCATGTCCAGACGAGGTCCTTCATCAAACATCAACTCCGATCTCTATCAAGATCACGGAGGAATCATCTATGGAGCTCCGGGGCTCAACGTCAACATTGCCCTCAAGCGACTGTGCTGTTTTTCTGTACAGCGAACTCGTATCTACCACCACCACCACCTCGAGTATCGCTTTGATGATCGCTTTGGTGCAATTGTGCGGAATTGAGTATACAACAACCCTGGAAAATTTCGTCGAGTTCCGATGGAGGAATCTCTGGCAATCCACGATATACCAGAGCCCTGTCAAATCTGGACGGGAATTTGGATAAGTTTAGGGTGTGGTGTCCAGCTTCTAGCTCGGACGTCCTTTGGAAGATCCAACCGTTGATCGGCTGCGGAATTCCTATATCTACCACCTCTCAAAATTTCGGCTCGATCCGACCGTCCAAACTCCGGAAACCTTCCGATTAGTGCATCACTTTTCGGATCTGTTTTCTGCGCGAAAACGAATCCGACCCGAGTTCATCTTTTTTATGAACAGGATTTCGGACATCCCTTTTGAAGGAAGTTTTGTATGGGGTATTGTGTTTTGTTCCCGAACACAACCCACTAACGGTAAGATCTTTTGAACATGATCTTCAACATCATGCTGGTGTCAAACCAGTCCGGCAATATTACTCCATGGCTGCCGACCTGCGCTAGACACGGCGTCACTTTGTTGAGCCGAGCTCAACTTCTTCGGATCATCATCGCGGCAAGCCGAACAAGATCCCAGCATCGCGAAGGATAAATCATCACCAACATTGCCGCCCCACGGATTACACAGAGCGGACATACCGGCATCGCCGCACGGTCGCTTCATCAAGCCGGCATCGACCACGTCACGACCTGCATCGACAGGGCTGCACTATTGCTTCTTCAAGCTGGTGTCCATCATGCCGACCTACTTCGACTCATCAGCTGACATCGAGGCTTCGACATCTCGGCTGGACCGGGGGCTTCGCCATCTCTTCATCAACCTACTCCGGACACTTCGGCGTCACTAAGCCGACCAGCTCCGTCATGTTAGCTGGGCCGAGGGCTTTGCCTCGGCGAGTCAACCTTTACCAGCATTGCCATGCCGTCGTTTTATCGCCCATCAGGCAATGGGTGTGCGGAGTGGGTCCCAATTTTAGGAATCACCTTCCTTCGGATTGCTACAACAAATAAACCAGGTGCTATTAATCCCAGTATTTTTTGCTTGTTTGGGTTCATTTTTCCCAAGGAATTATTACTCTGGTTTGTCCGTCATATGTACACAGGTCTATCAAATGGTGGCTGCATTAACGACAGTCGCATGGTGGTTCGGTCAGTTTCCGTACATAGTCCGGCGAACGCCGCACTCGGAGCTCGGACCGACCTGCGAATTCAGGCTTAGCCACGCCTTTACCGCATCACGCCGACGCCCTGCATCGACTTGACTTCGGCGCCAGGCCATATTTCTTTTATTACTCACTTTGCATAAATTATTTATTATGCAACGATTTTTTTTAATTATCATTATTACTATTATCTCCGGTTTGCACTATTTTTTGTGCACAGGAAAATGATCCGGGGACTTCGACGTCACTCTGCCGGTCTGCATTGATCGTGCTATGTCACCACTTCGGCGTGTCAAGCTCTCCGCTCCGCCACCTCGGGACCGGCTTGAGGGATGGAACCTTGCCCCGCATCAAGCTCGGACCGCGTCATCAATACCGAACACATTAACCAGCTAAGTCGCTTTCATGCTCAAAGCTTTAATTTCTAACTTGCGTTTGGTTCGACCAAGCATTATACTATTTTGAAAAAAGTTGCTTCTAAAAAATTTCCTTGTCCAAACTTTGTTTGTGACGCATAAATTCAAATACCCCATTTACTTGGGGGCTTCCTTTATGAAGCTTTTCCTGTTGCATATGATTATACTTGTACGGCTTCGTTCCTTGTTCGTGTATTACGCCACAATATGCACCACATTGACTTAAGTGATTTGCAATCTGGGTTGCCTCGCTCCTGTGTTTACCCCTACGTTCCCGATTGTTCGGCTAGGGAGTAAAGGGAGCACCTCTGCGATTGTCACGATCGGGTCACCCGAGCCAGACCTCAGACTGGATGAAGCCGAAAGCTAGCGCTCTTATAGTTATTCAATGATGGTCGGCACACAACGGAACTCATGAGTATAAAAAATCTATTGCACAAGTCTCATAATAACAATGAGCACCGAAGAAAGGTATCGGTGGGGGTACTATTTTCTTCGAAGATGCTTCTTACTCTTCGTAGTAATATAGCATAAGTTCCCTGAGCGCGCTTTGTCTGTTACAGCCTTATGGCCTGATTGCCTGGTTATTGGAAACATCGTCGATATTCTCGACCAATGGAGTACATAACACTTTTCGGTCCTTAACCGAAGAGGGAGAAGTCGACGGTCGGTTAAGACGCGTTTAAAGTTTGGTTGAACATAGATATGATATAAGTACTTCGGTACATGCAACCATTCTTCTACCCAAGTCACTTGGGGGCTCTTAAGTTTATTTGAGCCGTTTTATAATAAGTGTTCTTCTTCTCAGTCGTTGCAAAGTTCTATTATTATTATTTATCACTCCTTTTTTGACACGAGTGTGCGGTCACTAGCCGGAGAACCTAATTTCTCTCTCAAAGCCGCTAGAGTTTAGTTTGCTAAACTGGCCTGATGAGAAGTACTCTGCCCTCGGGATAGGAGGTTGAAGCCGTAGGCTGACCCGCTCAAAGTATTGAGATACGATGTATCATGTTAAAGCACGACAGAAGCACTTCCTTTTTCTAAGACCAATTTTCGGATTGGCACCGAACACTTGATATTGTTCGGACGTCATGTTTTTACTGACGTTTCTTGGTTTTCCAAGCTTTTTGGCACTTTTAAACTATTTATGCTTTTCCAACATTAGTCTCGCAGTGCAAGGCCAGACACCTTTTAGGGATTTGGCAAAAACATTCTCAGATATTGCTATATATGCATCGGTTTTGAATTGTGTCTTCGAGCAATAGTTGGGTTGCCCGGCTCCTGCACTTGCTTCCTACGTTCCGTTTTGTTCGGCTAGGCGTGCAAAGGGAGAACCACTGCAATTGTGCTTCCAGCTCACATGGTTAAGCACCTCAGTGGAGAAAGCCGAAAACTGACTGTCACAATAAGCGTAAACTGGTCAGCGATCTGATGACTATGTTAAATAACAGGCCGTTCATAACATTGGCCGAAGTGTTTATGGCTTGACCCCGACTGTCGCCGAACACTACCGGGGGCTATTAACTGGCCTCCCAAACTAAATCCTCAATATTTTGCTCTTACATTAGAGCTGAGGTTTAATGATCATGCTTAGCATGACAACCCAAAGAAAGGAACCGATAGCGGGACTATTTTCTTTGGAAGACATTTCTTCTGTTAAACAGTGATATAACTCTCTGCGTACCTTTGTTTATAAAACCGTATGGCCAGATTGCCTTGTTTGTTGTAAATCTTTGCCCTCATAAAGGCTTTATGAAGTAGGACAAACACTCCTCGGCTACTGGCCGAGGAGGTGGAAGCCGATGGTCGGTCAACAAAGTTTTGTACAATGCGGATCTGAGCATTAATGACATAAAGTACTTGGATACATAGAGTCATTACACATAATTTGTGATTTTACTATGGATATTGATCCTTAATTCGGCCACCCGTGCCCGCATTAAGGCTCGGAGGCTACTGGGCTTCGGGCTTATTATTTACAAATATTAAAGGGGCACATCGATCCCCTGATCTGGTGTTGCCACCGGACCAGTGTCTCGGGGGCTACTGCATTGCTTGTCCAATGCAGAAAATTTTATGTGCAATATAGTTTCCGAGGAGATTTTGATCCTCAGGTTGGTCGGCCACACCCAACCTGAGTCTCGAGGACTGAGCACGCCGCTTTTAGTGTCCCGAAGTATTCTGCCGAGCTTGGACTTGATCCTCAGGCCGATTTTGCAAATCAACCTGAGTCTCAGCGGCTACTGGGATCAGCGGTCTTACGTCATCCTTCAGGTGCATCTCAGGTTTTAGACCGATAAACACCTTGAGGGCTACTGGCTATATATCTCGACAGAGAATAAATTGCATCAATAAAAAATATATTCACAAAAATCGGCCCACATTCGGGGTGGTGCACCACCTCGGAAGCAGCCCGGCATAAAGCTCGGGCGCTAGTGGCTGGCTCCATAGAGGGCATTTCCGGCATTAAGCTCGGCTAAACTCCTTCAAACTTTTTTGAACCAAGGTGATTTACGACACCTTGGATATAGTCCGGCGTTGGAGCTCGGATACATAGTCCGGCGTTGGAGCTCGGATACATTTCGGTGCTAGAGCTGGGAAGCGGTCCGGCGTTGGTGCTCGGCTGCAAAAGATACCTCAAATGCAGTCCGGCGTTGGAGCTCGGACGCAAGAGGACCCTGCCTCTCGGGAACAACTTCAAACCCGAGGTGTGGCATAAAAATAAACAAGGCATTGATAAAGGCCGGAAACATAAAGGGGCTCCTCGGATACCCGACGTGTAAACTCGTCGAATGCATTTCGGTGATCCTCAAGATCAAAGATAAAGAAGATTTGTTGAACCAGTTTTCAAGACCGGCAACCGAAGATGAAGAATAGTTCGGAAGAATCGAGGAGCGTCCCTAACATGAAGACTGGTTCAGGGGGCTACTGACGGTGTCCTGGACTAGGGGGTACTCACCACGTCGTCTCCCGATCTATTAGATTGGGCCGAGGACCCCCGTGGCCGTATACTCATGGGCCAGTTCGGACGGCTACCGCATACAAGGAAGATTCCACAAGACTTGGCAATCAAGACAAGGACTTCTCCCCACCGGCGTATTCGGATAGGACTCTTGTTATCCTAGGCCTCCGGTGCATTATATAAACCGAGGCCAGGCTAGTCGATAGATAGACAATATATACAACAATCATACCATAGGCTAGCTTCTAGGGTTTAGCCTCCTTGATCTCGTGGTAGATCTACTCTTGTACTACCCATATCATCAATATTAATCAAGCAGGAGTAGGGTATTACCTCCATCGAGAGGGCCCGAACCTGGGTAAAAAACATCGTGTCCCTTGTCTCCTGTTACCATCCGGCCTTGACGCACAGTTCGGGACCCCCTACCCGAGATCCGCCGGTTTTGACACCGACAAAGGGCCTTATAGTCCGGCTGTGGCCTGGCGACGCCTTTCCGAACAGCTACTTCGTCCTGGTGAGGCGGCTTGTGGATGCCTGCCCACGGCTAGAGGTCGTCAAGCGGTCCGTCTGCATCGAAGGTGCACGCCGGGCTTTTGCCCATGTGAAGGTGCAGTGCGCCAAGCTAGACGTCGTGAAGCTGATCAAGGAAGGGTTGCCTCAGGGCAAAGAGCATCGCACGCCGGGCTTTCGCCCATGTGAAGGGACATAGTCCCACTCTTTGCTTTCGCCCATGTGAAGGGACATAGTCCCACTCAGGACACCCTTATAATAAATTTTAGGGGTGCGATGCTCTTTGCCCTGCGGCGGCCCGTCCTTGATCAGCTTCATGGCGTCTAGCTTGGCCCACTGCACCTTCACATGGGCGAAAGCCCGGTGTGCACCTTCGATGCAGATGGACCGCTTGATGACCTCTAGCCGTGGGCAGGCATCCACAAGCCGCCTCACCAGGCCGAAGTAGCTGTTCGGAAAGGCGTCGCCAGGCCACAGCCGGACTATAAGGCCCTTCATGGCCTGTTCGGCCGCCTTGTGCAGCTCGACCAGCTGCTTTTGCTGGTCGCTCAGAGGCATCGGGTGTTCGGTCCCAGTATACTAAGACCAGAACAGCTTCTCCATTGAGCTTCCCTCCTCGGCCTCCGACACGCTGCGGGACAAATTTGCGAATGCTCCTGGAGATAAGGATGGCAATGGGTAGGGTATGGGCGGGGTAGAGCAATACCATACCCATACCCGTATAGTCAGTGGGTACAAAATTCTACCCATACCCGTACCCATGGGTATGAAACTTTACCCATACCCATACCCGATGGGTACCTATACCCATTGGGTACCCAATGGGTAAAACAAATAGAACACAAGTTGTTCACAATTTTACGCTCATTGGCAGCACATTTGACAAAAAATCAATTATCTCAGCTAAATAACAGGTAGATGAGTAAATGACCAATATCAAAATTTAAAAACCACAACATACTCTTAAGTCAATAGGAGTAGACGAGTCACATGACAAACTAATGACTAATTAACGACAAATTAACATTAGTTCACAAACGGGTAGGGTATGGTATACCCGCGGGTACAAGGCTATACCCGTACCTTACCCATGACTTAACGGGTAGGGCATGGGTACTACCCATGGGTATAAAAGTGTGCCCATACCCTACCCATGCGGGTACGGTACCCGCGGGTACCCGTACCCATGGGTAAAACTGCCATCCTTACCTGGAGAGCTCCGAATTCGGGTAAGTAATCGGTAATTTACTTTTACATGCTTGCTCTGCATATAGAATGCCTTACTCGCCGCTATCTTCTTCATTGCGTCGATCTCCGGGAGGGCCTTTTGGGCTTCGGCCTGGGCACTTTTCGCGCTCTCGAGGGCCGTGGCCAGCTCAGACTCTCGCGTCTTCGAGTCAAGCTCCAACGCCTCGTGCTTCGTCACGAGAGCCTGGAGCTCTTGTTGCACCTCTCCCACCCGAGCCTCTTGCTTTTCTCGCTTGGTGCGCTCCTTGGCCGCTTTATCTTCGGCCTTGGTTAGCGCTTGCTTCAGGGTCGCCACCTCGGTCGTGGCCCCTGGCAGATATACGATGATCCTGCCATTTTGCAATCGCGTTTTTTTATATATACATATCTATAGACAGGGTATTACTTACTCTTGTTCTCCTCGAGCTGCCTCTTGGCAAGGCTGAGCTCTTTCTTGGACCCCTCGAGGTCCTGCTTCAGTACAGCGACCTCCGCAGTCAGTGCGGCGGACGCCAGCAGCGAGGCATGCATACGCATATTGACATACTTATATTAGACTCCTGCGATATTATAAGATCCTCTGTTCGGCTTTTCTTTGTGAACACCGAACAAAGCATCAGGGGCTACTATCTATGCGGTAATATTTTTCCTATATTCTAAAACACTTACCTCAAAGCCTGTTAGAAGGCTGGCATAGGCTTCAGTCAATCTGCTCTTGGCGGACTGAACCTTCTAGACCTCCGCACTCATAATAGTACGGTGCTCCTCATCGATGGAAGCGCTGCGAAGCGCTTCCAGCAGATTGTCCGGCGCCTCTGGATGGACAGAGGTCACCGGCACAGGCGTCTTGCCCCTCTTAGAAGGAGGCCGCCTGCCGGAGCCCGGAACCACTGGAGGTTCTGGCGCGGTGTTCGGCTGCGGGCCGAACTCGGAGCTCTCAGGGGCCCCGTCCCCTCGGCTCCCGGAGTCCGGAAGGTTGCCTTGAGGCGCCTCCGAGACTGTCTCCCCTCGACCCGGTGCCTCTTGAGACAGCACCTCGGCGTCGTCAGTAGGATGAGGGGAGGTGGCGGTCGGGACTGGATCGCTATCCATGTCCGACGAGCCCAGGGAGCCGTCCGATGATACATCAATACTGTCTGGTGGCGACCTGCATAATTATATTCGGCATTAGGGAAAGCAGTGCGACAAAGGAATGCTATGAGTTACTCTGGTATCCAAATACTTACGATCTCCCCAGGGGCTTGGCCCTGGGCAACCACTTGTCTTCGCCTTCCTCGGCGGCGGTGGAATTGTCCGAAAGGAGAGTCTCTCCCTTCTTGGACCCTTCGGCCCCCCAGTTGGGGCGGCCTTCCTTTTCTTATCTCTCCACCTAGAGGGGGAGCATCTTCTTCTTCCTTGTCTTCGGGGGAGGAGTGCGCCGCAGAGTCATCGGACGGTGAGTCCGACGACGCCTGGCGTCGGGAACTCTTTCGGGTTCCCTTGGCCTTCTTGGTCTTCTCCGGCACCGTATAAGGAGCCGGAGTCAGCATCTTCGCCAGAAGAGCGTCTGCTGGGCCTTCGGGCAAAGGAGCCGGACAGTCGATCTGTCCGGCCGTCTCCTGCCAGTCCTGTCAAAGGTACAGGAGTTTAGATCCCGCATGGAGTCAATCTATAAAAAATAAGTATCCTGTGAAAGGTAAAGCAGCTTACCGCACTGGCTTGTCGCTTCGCGCTGAATCCGCGATTCTCAGTAATGGGAGGAGGGACCTCGGCGCTTTTGAAAAGCACCCTCCAGGCATCTTCATGAGTTGTGTCGAAGAGCTTGTTCAGAGTTCGGTGCTGCGCCGGGTCGAACTCCCACAAGTTGAAGTCTCATTGTTGGCACGGGAGGATCCGGTGGTGGAGCATGACCTGGACTATGTTGACAAGTTTGAGCTTCTTGTTAACCATGTTTTGAATACATGTTTGGAGTCCGGTCAGCTCTTCCGAACTAACCCAGGACAGGCCGTTCTCTTTCCAGGAGGTGAGCCGCATGGGGATGCCAGATCGGAACTCAGGGGCCGCTGCCCATGCAGGGTCACGCGGCTCGGTGATGTAGAACCACCCCGATTGCCACCCTTTTATTGTTTCCACAAAGGAGCCCTCGAGCCATGTAACGTTGGGCATCTTGCCCACCATGGCGCCCCCGCACTCTGCCTAGCGACTGCCCACAACCTTCGGCTTGACATTGAAGGTCTTCAGCCATAAACCGAAGTGGGGCTTGATGCGGAGGAAGGCCTCGCACACGACGATAAACGCCGAGATGTTGAGGATAAAGTTCGGGGCCAGATCGTGGAAATCCAAGACGTAATAGAACATGAGCCCCCAGGCGAATGGGTGGAGAGGAAATCCCAGTACGTGGAGAAAATGGGGGAGGAACACTACCCTCTCATGGGGCCTGGGGGTGGGGATGAGTTGCCCCTCATCTGGGAGCCGGTGCGCGATGTAGTCGGGCAGGTATCCGGCTCTCCTCAGCTTCTTGATGTCTCCCTCCGTGGCGGAGGAGACCATCCACCTGCCTCCTGCTCTGGACATGGTTGGAGAAGGTTGAGGTGGGAAGTGCGGACTTGGGCGCTAGAGCTCAAGTGTGCGAAAATGGATGAGCAAAGGAGGAAGAAGGCGTGGATGAAAAGGTGAATCCTTATCCCTTTATATGGGTGGACGAAACTATGCGCCCCCACTAGCCTGGTAAAACTCGCTTATCCCCCAAGCGCCGTAATCGATGGTGCATTTCGGTTACCCACGCCCGTATTGATGAGAATCCCGTGATAAGGGGACACGATCTCTGCTTTGACAAGACGTGTCAAAAAACTGCCTCGCGTCATGTGCGGGGCTAGTTAAAGAAAACGGTTCGAATAATCACCGGGCCATGACATAATGTCATGCTGCCAAAACAAGTCAGCAAATTAGATTTGCCAAAATATTATTCTCTCTACGGTGGTATGTGGAACTTATTTTGCAGGGTCGGACACTATCCTTGTCGGTGTCAAAACCGGCGAATCTCGGGTAGGGGGTCCCGAACTGTGCGTCTAGGCTGGATGGTAACAGGAGGCAGGGGACATGATGTTTTACCCAGGTTCGGGCCCTCTTGATGGAGGTAAAACCCTACGTCCTGCTTGATTGATATTGATGATATGGGTAGTACAAGAGTAGATCTACCACGAGATCAGTGAGGCTAAACCCTAGAAGCTAGCCTATGGTATGATTGTATGTTATGGTTGTTGTCCTATGGACTAAAACCCTTCGGTTTATATAGACACCGGAGAGGGTTAGGGTTACACAAGGTCGGTTACAAAGGAGGAGATATCCATATCCGTATTGCCTAGCTTGCCTTCCACGCCAAGTAGAGTCCCACCCGGACACGAGACGAAGTATTCCATCTTGTATCTTCATAGTCTAACAGTCCGGCCAATGGAGATAGTCCGGTTGTCCAGAGACCCCCTAATCCAGGACTCCCTCAGTAGCCCCTGAACCAGGCTTCAATGACGATGAGTCCGGCGCACAGTATTGTCTTCGGCATTGCAAGGCGGGTTCTTCTCCGAATACATCACAGAAGAATTTGAAGACGAGGATAGTGTCTGACCCTGCAAAATAAGTTCCACATACCGCCATAGAGAGAATAATATTTTCGCAAATCTAATTTGCTGACTCGTTTTGGCAGCATGACATTTTGTCATGGCCTGGTGATTATTCGAACCGTTTTTCTTCAACCAGCTCCACACATAACGCGAGGCGGTTTCTGGACACATCTTGTCGAAGCGGAGATCGTGTTCCCCCAATTATGGGATTCTCATTAATGCGGTTGTGGGTAACCCAACCGTGTCTAGGACTCCTAGATTATAGGCAAGTCCTAAACGGCTACGGAGAGGACGCTTGATATTCACCCTCTTTATAAAGGGACAAGGTTTTCGCATTTTCCCTCTCGTGCTCAATCAAACCCTTCCCCGCCTCGAGTTCTAAATCCCAAAGCCCAGGTTAGGTGCTCCGGATCTTCAATCATGTCCGGATCCAGCCTTCAAGGCCGATGGATGCCCTCCTCCGTGACAGAAGAGGACATCAAGAAGTTGAGGGAGGCCAGATACCTGACCGCCGAGGTTTCGCATCGGCTTCCTGCTCGAGGGCAGGTCGTCCCTACTCCCGAACCTAACGAGAACGTCGTGTTCGTCTCCCAATTCCTCCGAGGCCTAGGCCTCACTCTGGATCCCTTCCTCAGGGGTTTGATGTTCTATTACGGGCTAGATTTCCATGATCTAGCTCCGGACTCCTTTCTCCACATCTCGACATTTATTGTCGTGTGTGAGGCCTTCCTCCGCATTACCCCTCACTTCGGCTTGTGGCTCAAGACCTTTGAAGTGAAGCCGAAGGTGATCGACGGGCAACATGCAGCGTGCGGTGGTGCATCAATAGGCAAGATGGCAGGAGCTCCATGGCCGAAAGGTTCCTTTCCAGAGGTGTCCTAATTATGGCAGTGGGAGTGGTTTTACGTCATAGCTCCCAGAAGTGCCAAGTGGGCGGTTGCCCCAGCTTTCCGTTCGGGCCCCCCACCACAACTGATGTCATGGATTAGCAGAGGTCTAAGCTAGGGTCCAGCCAAGGACGTGCCTATACTGCAAAGCCGCATCCAGATCCCTTCGAGGAAGATTTTAATTTGGTTGTGGTAATACAAGTTATGCTGGTTCGTCAAGTCCAGCCTTGCAAACGCCGGTCCCTTCACTTGCGGGAGTTCAACCCAGAGGGACCGCGTGCCATTCAAAGTTTCCTCGGCCTGACGCATGAGGAGATGTACAAGTCATCTTCGGACCTCAAGTAGAGTGTCCGGATATTACCGAGGACGTGGGCCTGAGGAGTAACCGCGCTGCCGAACAAGTAAGAAATCCTCTGGCCGAACACACTGTCTTTTATTCGTCATGAAGTTATTTCTGAGAGTTTGCTTTTTGACCAGGACTGGCTAACAAAGGCGAAGATGATTCAGTGTTTGGCCCCCCTCCCCAAGGGTTTGGAAAATTCGGTATTGGAAAAGATGCTCGAGGTCGCACCTTGCCCGGAGCCCTCGAAGGAAGATATGGGGGGATAATACGGGCGGATGTGGGCCCCCATCGCTGCCCGTTCCAACCGAGGGAATGAGTGTCTCCATGAAGGAGGATAACCGGGGGAGGAAAAGGACCACTTCCGAGGATCGGGAAGCCGAAGCCTCCAAACGGGAGAAGAAGTCTCCCACAGAGGGTCCTGCCTCGGGGGTGCTTTTGCCGCACAAAGTCCACGGGGGGGTCAGCCCTCCAACGAGTCGTAAGTGATCCAAAATACTTTAATAGTAAAGGTATGCTATCTTTTTTCTAAGAAAATAACCACCGCATATATCTTGCAGTTCGGGCCTTAGCCCCTCTCAGCTGAGCTCCTCTTCAGGGGATCTTCTTCCAGAGATGATGGAGAGCGAAACGCCTCCCCCGGACTCCTCCGCTCGAGAAGCGGGCGACCCCGAAGTGTCGTCGCGGAGGGCCTCTCCGGATTCGGTGAGGCCAGAAGATAATCCCATAGACCCCTGAAGTCCCCAGCGTTCGGCTCCCGAAGAGAGCAGACAAAAGAGTCCGGCACCGTCTGGTATGTGGTCGGACGTTCTGAGGGAGTTGGTGGGGCGAGCGGCCATCTCAGAAGAACACCGTACGCTGATGGGTACGGTGATGGAGAGAATTTCGTCCGCCGAAAGCGGATTACATGAAGCCTTTATGAGTCTACTGACAGGCTTTGAGGTACGTGAGATAATATGTGATAGTACTGCACATGTTAGGTGTGCCCTGTGTAGATAGTAGCCCCTGAGACTCTGGTGGTCGTCGAGAACGGCGACGAACAGAGGATCATACTCCCAGGTAATAACCAGACTGCCCCTATGTGCAGGTGGTGGAATCTCCGGTAGCTAGCCGGACTAGTGAGTTTGCCAAATTAAAACGGCAACTGGATGCGGCAGACGCCAACATCGAGTTTGTTAACAAGAGGCTTGACGAGGCACAGGGTAAGTGTTATTATCTGGTGAACGCCACATAGTAAGAGCAGCATGATGCCAGTATCTTTAATATGGTGTGACTGCAGATGGAGCTGCCACCGTGGAAACCTTGCGGGCAGAACTTGCCCGAGCGAAGGAACAAGCAAGGATTAGTAATGCGGCTGCTTTGAAGGCGGCCGAAGAGTTGAAAGCCGAGAAGGACGCACATTGCGAGAGCCAAGAGAAGATGGCCAAGATGGTCGTAGAATTAAAAGACACTGCCGACCGTTGCCAGGTCCTTGAAAAAGAAAACCGGGCGAAGGCAACGGACCTTGAGAAGGCCACAATGGCGGACAAAGACACCCGTTCTGCTATTAGAGCGAAGAAGGAGGAGCTGCAAGAAGCCGGGGATATTGCGGCTGGGAAACCCTTCATGTTACGGAGGAAGTTCGGAGATCCACGGTATGACCCTCTGGATCGGCCGTGGAGTTCGGCAGATGCGTATATGGATTTGGCGGCGAGTGTTGCCAATGCGGCCAAGTACTTCCAAGGTCAGACCGATCGTGAAGTGGACAAGCTGTTCTGGTCGCAATTCAACGTTCTAGAGCATCTGCTGTCATTGACTGACCAGCTAGCCAAATGGGCCGAACTGAATAGGTTGTCCGAACTTGCCATGAGGTCTGTTGTGGACCAGCTATGGCCGGAAAAGCCAAAGCCGAACAGCTATTTCAGCTTAGTGCAGCAGTTCCTTGGTGAGGTGCCGCGCATTAATGCGATGAAGAGGTCGGCGTGCATAGAAGGCTCGCGGATGGCCCTTGCCCGTGTTAAAGCATACTGGGCGGAGATGGACGCTACCACTGTTGCGGCGCAGGGTTTGGCCATAGGCCGAGTGGCTGCCGAGCACTATTTCGAGGAGGTTCTCGAGGGTGCTCGTTTGATAGAGGCCCAGTGCTCGAAGAATATTATGTTTGAGTGAAGTGTATTCTCATTGTAAACACAATGCTTTTATGAAGTTTTATAAGGCTATGTTTATACTTTTGCCTGAAAGTAGTAT
Source organism: Triticum aestivum (assembly GCF_018294505.1). NCBI lineage: Eukaryota > Viridiplantae > Streptophyta > Magnoliopsida > Poales > Poaceae > Triticum > Triticum aestivum. Next base: position 663,819,910 of record NC_057806.1, read on the forward strand.
GATGCCTCTTGTGCGGTCGTTTATGTATACATGTGTATAACCTGAAAGATTGCAGCCGTCGGCTTCAACCCCCACGCATATAATGCGGAGGTGCTCGCGAAAAACGCGTATTCACACTTAACCCAACGTCTTGGTCCTATTAAGGAGGTGATAGCGTAGCGAACGAGGCAACCAGACTATAATGCTTTAACACTTTCACTTAGCCATAGGAGTTTGACAGTGGGGCTACTAGATAGCCCCTGGTGGCTCCGCACTCTCCCGATCATGGGGTGCGTACATGCCTGGCCGGAAAACGGCCCTTCGTTAAGGCGGAGGAATTCTAACATTCCGATAGGTCATTGAGTGGTTCACCAGTCTCATGCTATATCATGACAGTCAGTTTTCGGCTTTCTCTACTGAGCTGCTCGTCCAGATGAACCAGGGCACAATCGCAGTAGTTCTCCTGGTGCTACCTTAGCCGATAAAGCGGAACATAAGGCACCAAAACACAGGAGCCGGGCAAACCCAACATCTGACCAAAGACAATGATTCGGAGTTGATGCATATAAGGCCAAACTCGCGACGCCGAACACTCCCTAAGGTACTCGGTCTTTATGGTATAAACCGGGCCTAAATAGTGCCCTTTGTAAGAAGCCCCTTGTGTCCAGGTATGTGCATTATTCTGACATGGCCACATGCCAAGACGTCAGCATCCTTCTCAGCTATGGTGAGAATTCGGTGGATGTGTATCAACAGGAGACAGTAAAAAAGGTCTACGCGGGGTCTTAATCTAAAAAGAATCCTTGGAGCGGGTCCCTGCTGCACGTCTGGGCCTGTGTCTCCGTTGTGCCGTATCCTGAACGGGTGTAGCATGATGATCATCTGTAAAAGAGAGGAACTTAGGTGAAAAAGTTGTCGTGCAAAAGGATAGTTTTTAAAGAAACCATGTATAATTCAAGATGAGTAAAAATTGCCACTTGTCTGCACGCGTTGAGCCCCTTGTATTTGTAATAGGGGTGCGACCATTGATCCGGTATGAATTACATATAGCTGCACCGGACTCGTCTAACCGTGTCCGAGGTCTTGACGACCTGATAAATGTTTTAGTTGGTCAGGCAATTTTTAGTGTGCGGCTGCCAAGGCAGCCGCACTCTCTTCGACGCGCAAAGATTGCTTAATACTTCCGTTCACTTGAATGATGCCACGTGGGCCGGGCATCTTGAGTGTGAGGGAAGCGTAGTGCGGTATTGCATTAAAGCGAATGAAAGCTTCGCATCCGAGTAGTGCTTGATAGCCACTTTGGAACGGAGCGATGTGGAAGGTTAAATGTTCGCTATGGAAGTTATCGGGGAAGCCGAATATAACCTTTAGTAGAAGGGAGCCCGTGCAATGAGCCCCTGGGCCTGGCGTTACTCCTTTAAAGGTAGTATTGCTTTGGCAAATTTTTGTTGGGTCTATCCCCATTTCGCGGATTGTATCCTGGTATATTAGGTTTAGACTGCTGCCACCGTCCATCAGGACTCGTGTGAAGTGGTATCTGTCAATTATTGGGTCTAATACCAAGGCAGCCCATCTTGCACGCCGGATACTTGTTGCGTAATCACGATGGTCGAAAGTGATCGGTTGAGACGACCAGTGGCAGGACTCTGCGGTGATAGGCCTTTGGGCATATTTTTCTGGGAGTGTCGTTTTGTTTCTTCCCTTGATCATGTGTAACACGTTTACTGTTTTGACTTCTGGTGGAAATTTCTTTTGTTCCCCAGTGTCTTGCTTGAGAGGCTCATCCTCGTCTTCGCTTGGTGTATCCTCCCCCTTGTGTATGGCGTTGAGCTTGCCGGACTGCTTGAAGACCCAACATTCTCTGTGGGTATGATTAGCGGGTTTACCAGGGGTGCTATGGATCTGGCATATTTGGTCCAGAATTTTGTTTAGGCTGGACAGTTCATCTCTGGCGCCTTTAGAGGGCGGCTTTTGCTGACCTGGCCGAGAGCTTTTGAATCCGGCGTTTACTGTCGTGCTCTTCGTGCTGTCTTCTTTATTCCGGCGTTTCTTATTGTTGTTGCGCCATGATTTCCCGTTTCCATCTCTACCTTCAGATGTACTAGGGTCGCTGGTGCTGCATCTGGCTAGCCAGCTATCCTCACCCACACAAAAGCGGGTCATGAGTCTTGTTAATGCTGCCATTGTTCTCGGCTTTTCTTGGCCGAGGTGTCTGGCAAGCCATTCGTCACGGACGCTATGCTTAAAAGCTGCCAAGGCTTCAGCATCTGGACAGTCGACAATTTGGTTCTTTTTAGCAAGAAACCTGTTCCAAAGTTTTCGGGCTGACTCTCCGGGCTGTTGAGTTATATGACTCAAATCGTCCGCGTCCGGAGGTCGGACATAAGTCCCTTGAAAATTTGCCCGAAAAGCGTCTTCGAGCTCTTCCCAGCTTCCAATGGAGTTTTCAGGGAGGCTTTTAAGCCAGTGACGAGCTGGCCCTTTGAGCTTGAGGGGTAAGTACTTGATGGTGTGGAGATCATCTCCTCGAGCCATATGGATATGGAGGATATAGTCCTCAATCCAGACCCCAGGGTCTGTTGTTCCGTCGTATGCCTCTATGTTTACGGGTTTGAATCCCTCTGGAATTCATGGTCCAGCACCTCGTTGGTGAAACATAGAGGGTGTGCGGCACCCCTGTATCTAGGTGTACCGCATTGTTCGGATGTTTGTTGTGTTACATCGTATGCTGGGGCGCGCTTGTGTGGTCCATAGATGGATCTGGTTGCGTCGTCCTTTTGGTGCGAGCCCTCGCGTGGATCGTGTATTGGCTTGTGGGTGGCGTTGTTTGCCATTCTATGTTGGTCGTGAGGTCGTCTATCCGGCCAGGTGGCCGTTTTTATTTTTGGTTGTGGGGGGTCTGAGGCCTCCTCATCGAATTCAGGTAGCAACTTCCGCTTTGGGTTGCTCTTGGTGGGGCGATTGCCGCCGTACTTCGCTGCTGTGTTGAGTACTTTGCTCCATCTGATTTGGAGTGTGTCCTGCGCAGCCTTGAGCCTATGCTTCTGCTTTTTCAGACTCCTCGCGGTGGCAACAAGCCTTTGACGGGCATTCTGCTGCTCCGGGTGCCTGTCCGGCATTATGTCGTCCTGACTATTATCTTTGATAGAATTGGTTTGTTTGGTTTGATTCTCCGTATTTCCGTGGTCCGGCAATGTTTCGCCCTGCTCCAACATTGGGTCTGTATGATCGTTATTTCTGCTGAGGCAGGGTTTGGGGCGGCACTTGTGCCGCCGCTTTGACTGCTTCTCGAGGGAACAAGCCTTCGGTGCGTCCTTCTGTTCCTCGTTGTCGTCTTCTTTTGGTGTGTCCACCATGTATACATCATATGATGAGGTGGTCATCCAGCGCTCTGTGGGCGGTGGTTCCCCTTCGCCTCCCGCATCGTCGTCCATACTGTCGATGTCTTCGGAGTCGAAGTTGAGCACGTTGGTTGAGTCGTCGACAGTGGCTATTAAGTGGGTGGTGGGTGGGCGTCAAATTTCTTCGTCGTCCGCATCCCAATCCTGTTGGCCATAATCCGGCCAGGGCTCTCCTGACAAAGAGAGAGACCTTAGTGAATTCAGAATGTCGCTGAAGGGCGAGTGCTGAAAGATATCCGTGGCGGTGAATTCCATGATCGATGCCCAATCGGATTCGATTGGCAGGGACGCGGATGGTTCGGAGTCCAGAAAAGAGTCCGGCACCTTGGATTCACGGGCTACGCAAAGGGTTAGGCTGGTGTTCAGCTCGATCATCATTGAGACTGCAGCCCCTGAGGCGGTGTCTAACCACCTGTCCTTGACTGGCACTGTTGGCTCCGAGCTAAAGGTCGGAGCTGATGCGGGCGCAGCCTCTGGGGTACTGTTCGGCGGCAGAGCTAGGTCATACCCATCGCAACAGTGCGGCGCGCCCGGCTATGGCTTGAATCCGTCGAAGATCAAGTCTCCGAGGATGTCGGTCGTGTAGTTCAAACTTCCAAATCTGACCTAATGGCCAGGGGCGTAGCTTTCAATCTGCTCCAGATGGCCAAGCGAATTAGCCCGCAGTGCAAAGCCGCCGAATACAAAGATCTATCCGGGGAGAAAAGTCTCACCCTGGACCGCATCACTATCGATGATAGTAGGAGCCATCAAGCCTAACGGGGACGACACAGAGGAACTCTCAATGAAAGCACCAATGTCGGTGTCAAAACCGGCGGATCTCGGGTAGGGGGTCCCGAACTGTGCGTCTAGGCCGGATGGTAACAGGAGGCAGGGGACACGATGTTTTACCCAGGTTCGGGCCCTCTTGATGGAGGTAAAACCCTATGTCTTGCATGATTGATATTGATGATATGGGTAGTACAAGAGTAGATCTACCACGAGATCAAAGAGGCTAAACCCTAGAAGCTAGCCTATGGTATGATTGTATGTTATGGTTGTTGTCCTACGGACTAAAACCCTTCGGTTTATATAGACACCGGAGAGGGTTAGGGTTACACAAGGTCAGTTACAAAGGAGGAGATATCCATATCCGTATTGCCTAGCTTGCCTTCCACGCCAAGTAGAGTCCCACCCGGACACGAGACGAAGTCTTCAATCTTGTATCTTCATAGTCTAATAGTCCGGCCAATGGAGATAGTCCGGTTGTCCGGGACCCCCTAATCCAGGACTCCCTCAATCCTTGTATTCAAATTCTTCCGTGGTGTATTCGGAGGAGGAACCCGCCTTGCAATGCCGAAGACAATACTGCACGCCGGACTCATCGTCATTGAAGACTGGTTCAGGGGCTACTGAGGGAGTCCTGGATTAGGGGGTCTCCGGACAGCCGGACTATATCCTTTGGCCGTACTGTTAGACTATGAAGATACAAGATTGAAGACTTCGTCTCGTGTCCGGATGGGACTCTACTTGGCGTGGAAGGCAAGCTAGGCAATACGGATATGGATATCTCCTCCGTTGTAACCGACCTTGTGTAACCCTAACCTCTCCGGTGTCTATATAAACCGGAGGGTTTTAGTCCGTAGAAAAGGCAACAATCATACCATAGGCTAGCTTCTAGGGTTTAGCCTCTCTCATCTCGTGGTAGATCTACTCTTGTACTACCCATATCATCAATATTAATCAAGCAGGACGTAGGGATTTACCTCTATCAAGAGGGCCCGAACCTGGGTAAAACATTGTGTCCCCTGCCTCCTGTTACCATCCGCCTTAGACGCACAGTTCGGGACCCCCTACCTGAGATCCGCCGGTTTTGACACTGACACTAAGCATCAAGGACCTCCACATAAGCGGAGCGGCGCCGAAATTGATGAGATGTTGAAAAACTAGGAACAGTGCCCCGTGCCAGGAAAGACAATGAAAAAGGCGTCGGAGCCGCTGCTGAAGGTATGGAAGACGAGGTCTAGCTATTTTCTAGGACTTGGAGTACTGGCACAAACTCGACACGCCTCATTGCCTTGATCAGATGCATATATGTAAGAATGTCCTTGAGAGCTTGCTTGTGACACTGATGAACATGCCGGATAAGACCAACAATGGGCCGAAGGCAAGAAAAGACTTGCAAGATTAGGAGATCAAGGCAGATCTACACATGCCACCTTGTAAAAAGTCAGAGGAGACAGAGACGGGGACAGAGGCGCGGGAGAAGAAGGTCAAAAAAGTAAAGGAAGAGGATTATTGCCCCCCTTCTTGCTTCACCTTAATTCCGGCTGAGATCGATGAATTCTTCAAGTGCCTTACCAGAATCAAAGTTAGTTCCGGTTACTGTGGCAAGATAAGCAGATATCTAGATACGAAGAAGAAAAGGTTCAGCGGGATGAGGTCCCATGACTATCATGTGATGATGACACAGATACTACCTGTTGCCCGTAGATGGATAATGGACAAGCATGTCCGTGACACGCTTATTGGCCTCTGCAACTTTTTTGATGTCATCTCTTGAAAGTCAATCAGTGTGAAGCAGCTCCGAAGGCTATAGGAAGAGATCATTGTGATACTAAATGAGCTTGAGATGTACTTCCCGCCCGCGTTCTTTGACGTCATGGTGCATCTGTTTGTTCATATTGTGGACGACATAATAGACCCGGGGCCGTCATTCCTTCACAACATGATGTCATTCGAGAGGATGAATGGGATCATCAAAAGATTCGTTCGTAACATGTCCCATCTGGATGGAAGCATCGTCCAAGGCTATCTTACACAAGAGTGCATCTCTTTCTGCGAGAATTTCCTATATGGCGCAAACTGGACGCCTGGTGTTGGTTTGCGTGTTAACAAGCACGTTGGGAGGCTCGAAGGAGAAGGTCACTCCAACGGTCGCAGGGAATTGCATGTGGCCTTCTCAGATTGACGCAATGACTTTGACAGAGCAAACTTGGTAGTGCTACAACACCTACACCAGGTAGATCCTTTTGCGACACCGCACAAAGAAACTATCGCAAAGAAGTATCGTGATCGAGGGGTATGCAGGACGGACACGAAGTTACTAGAGAGCACAACTCCACTTTCCTTAATCGGTTCAAAGAGCATATTGTTGCTAACCCCCCGGAAGAGGGCTCTCAGGACGGATTGCTCATATACGCCTTAGCACATGGCCCCTCGCCCAACCTCATCACCTATCCGGTATATGATATCAACGGATACACGTTGTACACAGAGGCCAAAGATATGGACAGTGATGATCAGAACTCAGGGGTGACGATGGAATGCATGACCGGCAGCGACAATGACGCAACTGAGAGATTTTACAAAAGGGTCGAGGAGATCTGGGAGCTTGACTACTCTGGACTGCACAACGCGACGATGTTTCGTGTCAGATGGGCTAAGAATGTCGAAAGAGAAAACCAGTATTTCACTACCATCACTATACCTGACGCCAAGAGTGCTACCGTGAACGCTATTGCAAAAAACGAGCCATGGGTACACGCTAAGCACGTGACACAATGCTTCTTCGTCACCGACCCGTGCAATCCCAGCCGTGTTGTCGTGAGGAGAGGCAAAAGGAACATAATTGGAATGGATGGAGTCGCCAACGAGGAAGACTAACACTACTAGGGAAAAGCCTATAAATAGAATCTTACCAGCAGCCGCTTTAAAATAAGGTGTTGCTGCTACGTAGCAGTAGCGCGTGCACACAAAACTCGCTGCTGAAATAAATGTAGCAGTAGTGCGCCTACCCTAAGATGTGTTACTGCTATAATTGCCACGACGCCGCTGCGAGGCTAGTTCTAGCAGCAGCACGTTAATATAAAGAGCGCTACTGCTATGGACCATAGCAGTAGTGCATTTCCATAATAACCGCTACTGCTAAGTTTACTACAAAAAATTAGTCCCACCTCGCTTCGTGAAGAGAGTTTCTACCACCTTAAATATGTTACTTCTCAAACTTTCACAAGCACTTGGTCTTCATTGAACTCTATGTGTAGAATTTGTGGCCACAATATGAGTCTTCACCGGTTCCTAAACCAGTGAGCACTCATATTGACAAATCATATTGTACACAAAAAGATCATTGACGATCAATGTATTTTTGATGTCTATTTTTACATGCTGACACATAGCAGTTCTGCGTTCTTTGTGAAAGGCGCTACTGCTAGGTCGTTTAGCAGTAGCGCCTTTCTCTATAGCGCGCTACTGCTAAGCCATTCCATCTCCTACCCCCCACTCTCCTCTATCTGATCCACTCACACTCACTCGGTCTCCCCCTCAACCCCCCCCCCCCCCCCCCCCGCGCGCCGGTCCTCCCCATCGCCCCTCCTCCCTTTGCACCGTCGTCACCTCCTCCTCCTTGCTAGACTCAGTACCGGCCTCCTCCTCCGTCCTTCCTCAACTCGTCGGCCCCTCCTCGGTCCGCCTTCCTCCTCCATCCTTCCTTGACTCGCCGCCGGCCGGCCCCTCCTTGCTCCGCCTTCCTCCTCCGTCCTGCTCTCTTCTCCCTCATCGAGTCACCCCTCCTTCTCCATCCTCCCTCCTCCATCCACAACCCCTCCTCCCTGCAACATTTTGATTTAGTTGATATGATTTAGTTGATTTAGTAGGTTAGTTGATTTAGTTGATTTAGTATGATAGTTGATTTAGTAGGCTAGTTGATTTAGTTGACTTAGTAGCCTAGTTGATTTAGTATGCACCATTTTATTGTTATTTTTTCTGTAGATGGATAGGTAGATGCTTTTGTTTTTCTGTAATAAGTTATTTTTTGGCAAAATGTAGGTGCCAATTTAGTTAAATTTTCCACTTGTTTTTTTAATCAATTATCTTAGGCAATAGGGGCCAAATTAGATGAAATGTCTTGGTAGGTGGTACCCTGATTTGGTAGATATTTGCGAAAAGTTTTTTCGGCAATAGGTGCCACCGAAATGCTTTGGTAGGTGGTACATTGTCATCTAATATGTTACTAGATCTTAGGATTATAATTGTCCATCAAATTGCTTCTCGCGGAAGAACCAAAAATATCACATGCTACTGTTTTTCTTTCCTGTGAAGTGGATCATTAATCCTTTGCTCATATTGCTTTAGGAAAATGGCGCCACCACCACCACCACCATGTCTACTGTGCAAGTCAAGGTGCGCCAGCAGCCTTGCAACTGGCAAGCTATTCGGAATCTACTTCCAGCCGAGTTTTCGTCATGCGGCGGTAGGAAATTACATGAAATGTAACAACTATTTTATTTTTAGTGTTGGCATTACTATATTGTGTCATTTTTCTTTTTTTACACAGATTGTCCCATGCAATGTGAGGTTGAAATTCAACAAGCTGACAGGAGACACTGTGATATTTGAGGCTCTGGGGGTCGTACACTATGAAGGTCGAGAAAGGACGCAATATGTTGAAGATTGGAGGCGATGGATGGGCCCGTTTCCTCGCCAGCATGTGTCTTACTGGTGGTGAGTTGATCAGCTTCTCCTTCAGAGCAGAAAGACCCAAGCTAGATGTCATTTATATCAACCTGGTGGAAGGTGATGAAGATAACGAAGATGATGAAGATGATGAGGACCCACTCGGTGAAGATGATGAGAACCCACTTCATGAAGCCATCGTAGCTCAAAGAATGAGGCTGAGCGAGGAGGAGGTGTGCAACCTATGGGACATAATTCCGCCACGTGATGACTTTGTCGGGGTGCCATTCGTGACCCGACTGACAAGTACCATGGTCGATCAGCACAAAATGGTATGTTATATTGACTATAGTAATTTGATGATACATATATATATGCTTTATTATTATACTTACAAATGCAAATTATTCGATGATATGATTAGTGAATCCGATGATATGCTTAGTGTAGAGTCCAATGATATGCTTTGTGGAATCTAGGCGATGATATGCTTTAGTGTAGTGTGTGATCACATGCTTATTAGTGTAGAATCCAAGGAACTATTAATAGTGTAGATAGTCCATATATACTTATTAGTAGAATCCATGCTTAATTAGTACAAATGTGTAGTGATGTGTCTTTTGATAGTGTAGAAATCTATACTTGATAGAAATATATTTGCAAGAGTATGTGCGAGGCTATTTATTAATTGATATGTTTTTCTTATTTAGAAATTGCCAAAGAACCTATCTGTGAGTTGTGGTATCGAGCCTGATGAAGAAGGCTCAGCTAGACTACGCCTTACCGCAAGGGTCTCCGTCACCACCTGTACTTACTGCATGGACACAGAGGGTCACACACACTTAAACTCGGTTGGGTGGAAGAGATTCCTCGTTGGCAAGAATCTTCGTGTTGGATAGGCCATCCTAATTACTATTAGGAACACCCACCACCCAGGCTTCAGGATGATGATCATCGTCGATATCATCTAGAACTACATATGTGTGTGTGGCTATTGAGGGAGTCCTAGACTAAGGGGTCCTCGGGCGTCTGGCCTATTAGCCATGGGCTGGACTGGTGGGCTGTGAAGATACGAAGACTGCACCCGTGTCTGGATAGGACTCTCCTTGGCATGGAAGGCAAGCTTGGCGACTAGATATGTAGATCCCTTTCTTTGTAACCGGCCTTGTGTAACCCTAGATCCTCCCAGTGTCTATATAAACCGGAGGACTTAGTCCGGAGGACATAAATTATCATAACCTTACAAGCTAGGCCTCTAGGGTTTAGCCATTAGGATCTCATGGTAGATCAACTCTTGTAATACTCATATTCATCAAGATCAATCAAGCAGGACGTAGGATATTACCTCCATAGAGAGGGCCCGAACCTGGGTAAAACATTGTGTCCCCTGTCTCCTGTTACCATCGACCTTAGACGCACAGTTAGGGACCCCCTACCCGAGATCCACCGGTTTTGACACACACATTGGTGCTTTCATTGAGAGTTCCATTGTGTCATCGTGGAAAGGGTTGATGGCTCGACTTATCGTCAAGGAAACTATCACCTCCGAAGGAGCTCTGGCCTCAGGCGAAACCCTTCGGCTCGGCAGTTTTATCATGACTGTCTGTTCGGCCCTTGAGCCGACGATGATGACCTCTTGAGTCATCGAAAATCGCCTCTGCATTGATTCTGAATATGCCAAACGGATGGATCCGACGGAGTTATCGTCTTTAAACGAACTCCTAGATCGCATTGCCACCTTGGGGTCGCTACAGAGTATGATTGGATTGGGCTTAAAACCGACCAGAGAGAAATTAAATCTCCACCGATCACCCACCAGATAGCAGTAGTCGAGGAGCAATATAACTCTTCCTATATATTGAGGACGAACTATGTTCAGATCTCCGACCTCGAGAAGCCGGACACCTACCGGAAGAAAGACACGCCTTGTCCTCTGAACATAGAATCGGACGATAAGCTTCAAAAATCAGTTGATATCCCGGAGCTCGAACCACTAAGTCCGGAAGATCTTCGGACTCCGGACCCAAAATTGGGTCAGGGTTCGGATTTAATTCCACCCACCCACCCAGACATAAGCGCTCTCTTGAGCACGCAGCAGCAATCTCAGGAAACAGTCCACCACTTTTGGGCCAAATTCCTCCTTGTCAAAAACAAGATCAAAGATTGCCGCGACGAAGAGGCGATCTCAGCGTTTCACAACAATTGCACGGACGAGGGAATCCTCAAGGCCATCAACCGCCGTCACATATTACACTTCCTGACTTGGAAACTATCTTGCAGAAGTACAGCGCAATGGAAAGCGCCTGGAAAACTCAGGCGGCATGGTGGGGACCAGTAGTCCCCACTCAACCCCTCGTTCAGACGAAAAGGGTGCACCCTCATGGCACACCGGGACAAATGGTAAAGAAACACAAGCCTGTTACCAGGGCGGATCCGTTCTGGAAGGATGGCTCGACGGGCCATGCAAAATACACACAACACCAGATAGCATACCAACCCACAGCCTTAGAGCATGTTGGATACTCCGGCAGGTGGCCAAGAGCGGTGAAGATATCCTCACCAGGAATACCCCAGAGCAACACCCCCCAGAAGATGACGACCTCAAAGTATTGATGGTCTTCAAGACATTCGCCTCAAACAATAGGCACAAAAGGGCACTCCACGAACTCACCGAAGTCTGCCAGATTGCAACAATAAACCCTTGGAATGACACGGCGATAACCTTTAACGCTGGCGACAAGCCAAAATACAGGACAGTCCGAGCACCAGCCGCCTGGTCCTCAGCCCAATTGTGGACGGCTTTCGGCTCACCAAGGTTCTCATGGACAGCGACAGCGGACTAAACCTCATCTATGAGGATACAATACAAAAACTGGAAATAGACAGGAGCCGCATCGAGCAATAGCACGACCTTCCGAGGAATCATTCCCAGTCGGGAGGCACGTGTGTGGGAAAAATCACACTCGACGTGGTATTCGGCACACCGGAGAACTATCGGTCTAAGGAAATAACCTTCCAAGTGGCCCCTTTCAACAGCGGATATCACGCCCTCTTAGGGCGAGATGCATTTACGCGCTTCCAAGCGGTACCCCATTATGGATACATGAAGCTTAAGATGCCTGGGCCCAACGGTATAATCACTCTAGCTAGTGATCCGGACATAGCACTCCGCGCCGAGAATAAAACCGCATCCCTGGCCCTCGAGGCATTATCTGAAGCCCTCGCAGCCGAAGAATTAATCACGCTGCGCTCCACAGTGGACAGGGATGATGTGGTCCTAGACAAACGACCCAAATCCACCTCCTTCAAATCAGTGGAAGAAATAGTCAAATTCCAAGTCCATCCAACGGACCCCAAGAAGACAGCATCCATTGGAGCACAACTAGACCCAACGGTTGACGCCCGCGCTACGAGAGTTCCTGCATGAGAATTGGGATATATTCGCCTGGCACCCTTCTGATATGCCAGGAATCCCACGCGAGTTGGCCGAACACAGCCTCAATATATTGAAGGGATATAAAGCGGTCAAGCAAACACTGTGGTGCTTTTCCAAACCCAAACGTCAAGCTATGGGGGAGGAGCTAGCCAAGCTAATCGAGACAGGATTCATTAGAGAAATAAAACATCCGGACTGGCTGGCAAACCTGGTGATGGTTCCAAAGAAGGACAAGTCCTGGCGCCTGTGCGTCGATTTCAAAGACCTCAACAAGGCTTGCCCTAAGGATCCCTTCCCCCTCCCCGCATTGACCAGATCATTGATGCTACCGCAGGACACGACTCATTATGCTTCCTTGACACATATTCCGGATACCATCAAATTAAAATGAAGGAGTCCGATCAAGCTGCAACAGCATTCATCACCCCATATGGGCCATTCTGCTTCAACACCATGCCCTTTGAACTCAAGAACATCAGCGCCACTTATCAACGCATGATCCAAACATGCCTGGAGAAACAAATCAGAAAGATAGTTGAAGCCTATGTGGATGATGTCGTAATCAAGACAAGGCACGTCGAAACACTAATAGACGACCTACGCCTCACATTTGACAACCTCCACACATATGACATTAAGCTCAATCCAGAAAAGTGTGTTTTTGGCATCCCCGCGGGAAAGCTACTGGGCTTCATCGTTTCCAATAGAGGAATTGAAGCAAATCCAGCCAAAATCCAAGCTCTGTCACAATTGGCTATGCCAACAGATCTTAGACAAGTCCAAAAACTACGGGTTGTGTGGCAGCTCTAAGCCGCTTTATCTCTAGATTGGGAGAGAAGGCACTGCCACTCTATCGTCTTCTACGACGAACCGATCACTTCGAGTGGACGGACGCGGCAACAGACGGACTAGAAGAAATAAAAACCCTTCTAGCGAGCAACCCAATCCTGGCTGCACCAAACATCAGCGAACCCATGTTGCTATACTATACATATTGGCAACACATCAGGTGGTGAGCGACGTACTCGTCGTTGAACGAGAACAGGACGGACACAAATTCCTGCTTCAGAAGCCAGTATACTACGTATCCACTGTCCTTACACCATGCAAATCCAGGTACCCCCATTATCAAAAGATAGCATATGCAGTCTTCGTGGCCTACCGAGAGCTACGGCACTACTTCTAGGAGTGTTCGATCACGGTGGCTTCCGAAGTACCACTCAACAACATAATAAACAACTGTGATGCCATGGGCCAGATTGCCAAATGGGCCATTGAGATCCTCCCATTTGACATTACATATAAACCAAGTCGAGCTATTAAATCCCAAGTACTGGCTGACTTCGTCACCGAATGGACAAAGGCCGACCTCCCTAAAGAGTACGGCACATATTCCAATTGGGTTATGTATTTCGATGGCTCCAAAATGCTGGCAGGACTAGGAGCGGGCGTCGTTTTAACGTCCCCTACTGGAGACGTCATTCAATACGTACTCCAAATACTATACACAGAGTCCAATAACGCAGCCGAATACGAGGCCTTATTGCATGGTCTCCGGATTGCTGTCTCCATGGGCATACAGCGCCTGCAAGTGCGTGGGGACTCAAACCTCGCAATATCTCAAATAAATGGAGAGTTTGATGCCAAAGACCCGAAGATGGCAGCTTACCGTAATGTCTTCCTAAAAATGTCGGGTCGGTTCGAGGGACTCGAGTTCCATCATGTGGCCCGTGAAAGTAATCAAGCGGCGGACGTTCTTGCTCGCATAGGCGCTAAGCGCGACCCCGTCCCACCTAACATTTTCTGGAAAGGCTTTTTAAGCCATCTGTGGTGTGGCAGGGGGAGGGGGGCAACACTATTCCGGATCTGAAGACAACCCCAGATTCCGAACACACCGATATCGTCGGAGGCTCAACCACCGAAATAACACCATTGGCCCATCTCATTATGCCAGTCATTGCCCAATGGACCGAACCGTTCCTGGCCTACCTTAATAAGAAGGAGCTTTGCTACCTCTTGAGCATGCGTTAGTTTTCCCTTGAAGAGGAAAGGGTGATGCAGCAAAGCAGAGTAAGTATTTCCCTCGGTTTTTGAGAACCAAGGTATCAATCCAATAGGAGACCACACGCGAGTCACCTCATACCTACACAAACAAATAAGAACCTCACAACCAACGCGATAAAGGGGTTGTCAATCCCTTCACGACCACTTGCAAGAGTGAGATCTGATAGAGATAATAATAATAAGATAAATATTTTTGGTATATTTATGATATAGATTGAAAGTAAAGATTGCAAAATAAAATAGATTGGAAACTTGTGTGATGGAAAATAGACCCGGGGCCATAGGTTTCAGTAGTGGCTTCTCTCAAGATAGCATAAGTATTACGGTGGGTGAACAAATTACTTTTGAGCAATTGATAGAAAATCAAATAATTATGAGAATATCCAGGTATGATCATGTATATAGGCATCACGTCCGTGACAAGTAGACCGACTCCTGCGTGCATCTACTACTATTACTCCACACATCGACCGCTATCCAGCATGCATCTAGAGTATTAAGTTCATAAGAACAGAGTAACGCTTTAAGCAAGATGACATGATGTAGAGGGATAAACTCATGCAATATGATATAAACCTCATCTTTTTCTCCTCCATGGCAACAATACAATACGTGTCGTTTCCCTTTCTGTCACTGGCATCGAGCACCACAAGATTGAACCCAAAGCTAAGCACTTCTCCCATTGCAAGAAAGATCAATCTAGTAGGCCAAACCAAACTGATAATTCGAAGAGACTTGCAAAGATAACCAATCATAAATAAAAGAATTCAGAGAAGATTCAAATATTGTTCATAGATAATCTTGATCATAAACCCACAATTCAACGGATCTCGAAAAACACACTGCAAGATTATAAGAGTTCATCCAGGCTTGTCCTTTGCTACAAAAAGGATTGGTCCACCTTGCTTCACCTTAGTTACTTTAGTTACTTTTTACGCATTACAAATTATCTTATCACACAACTATCTGTTACCAATAATTTTAGTGCTTGCAGAGAATACCTTGCTGAAAACCGCTTGTCATTTCCTTCTGCTCCTCGTTGGGTTCGACACTCTTACTTCTTGAAAGAACTACGATAGATACCCTATACTTGTGGGTCATCAAGATTCTTTTCTTGCGCCATTGTCATGGAGTGAAGCGCCTTTGGTAAGTGGAATTTGGTAAGGAAACATTTATATAGTGTGCTGAAATTTACTATCACTTGTCACTATGGAAAATAATCCTTTGAGGGGCTTGTTCAGGGTATCTTCACCTTGACTCAAAGAGGAAAGAGTTGCTCCTCAACCCACTGCACCTACTGAAAATATTTATTATGAAATTCCTTCGGGTATGATAGAGAAACTGCTAGTTAATCCTTATGCGGGAGATGGAACATTACATCCTGATATGCATCTAATCTAAGTGGATGAAGTTTGTGGATTATTTAAGCTTGCAGGTTTGCCCGAGGATGAAGTCAAGAAGAAGGTCTTCCCTTTATCTTTGAAGGTAAAGGCATTGACATGGTATAGGCTATGTGATGATATTGGATCTTGGAACTACAACCGACTGAAATTGGAATTTCATCATAAGTTTTATCCTATGCATCTAGTTCATCATGATCGGAATTATATTTATAATTTTTGGCCTCATGAAGGAGCAAGTATCGCTCAAGGTTGGGGGAGGCTTAAGTCAATGTTATATTCATGCCCCAATCATGAGCTCTCAAGAGAAATTATTATTCAGAACTTTTATGCTCGGCTTTCTCGTAATGATCAATCCATGCTCGATACTTCTTGTACTGGTTCTTTTATGAAGAATGATATTGAATTTAAATGGGATTTATTGGAAATAATTAAACACAAATTTGAAGATTGGGAACTCGACGAAGGTAATGAGTCAGGTATAAACCTTAAGTTTGATTGTGTTAAATATTTTATGGATACCAATGCTTTTCATGATTTTAGCACCAAATATAGACTTGACCCTGAGATAGTAGCTTCTTTCTACGAATCCTTTGCTACTCATGTTGATCTTCCTAAGGAGAAGTAGTTTAAATATCATCCTCCCATTGAAGTGAAAGTAGTAGAACCTATAAAGTTGAAGAAGAAACTATTACTTATAATGTTGATCCTATTGTTCCTACTGCTTAGAGCATCTCCAGTCGCACCCCTAACAGGCCCCCCAAGGCGACTTTTTTCGCGCCGGCGCCGAAAAAACCCCAGTCGCGCCCCCAAGATGCTGAAATCTCGGCCTGTTTTTGGGCCCGACGATCCTAGGCCGAACCCAGCGCACTGGGGGGGCGCTCGGGGCCTCCAGCGGAAGGGGAAAACACGCCTGGGCAACACTGTTAGGCGAAAAGTCAAGGCAATCATCCATGTTCACCCCCACCCCCGCGTGCTCGGCCACCACCTTGCCGATCCCGGCGCTGCCCACCACCGAGCACCACTAGATAGGCCATTCCCCACCGGAAAAGAGAGAAGGTTTCGCCGCGGCAACCTCTCCACCAACTTCCGTCCGAGTTTTCCGGCGCTCTGGCCGCGCAGGGCGGTATACCGGCGGCTGTGCGCCCACCATGCCCGCCAGGTGTTCTGCTATTTATCTACTCAGCGATGGACTTGGACGACAAGGAGGCGCAAGCGGTGCTGTTGGAGGAGGAAGCCAATGCCGACGTCTAGGACGAGGAGCATCTCATGGTCCTCGCCGCCCTCGCCGGCCTGCTCGCGAGCAATGGAAAGCCGCGACGAGGTGGCTCGGCGTCGGGGCAGCTGAAAGAAAAGAACCAACATCGTTTGGAAGGCTATTGCATGCTCTACTTCGACTACTTCGCGGATGCTCCATTGCACGGCAGCAAAGTATTTTGGCGCCGTTATTGGATGAGCCAAAAGCTTTTCCTTGGGATTGTGAATTCCATCTGGGAGTTCGACAGCTACTTCAAGTGCAAGAAGGATTGCATCGGCAAACTTGGATTCGCCTCAATCCAGAAGTGCACGACAGTGATGAGGATGCTTGCATACGGAGTTCCTAGTGATTCACTTGATGACTATGGGCGCATGGCCAAGTCCACGACCATTGAGTGTTTCTACAAGTTCTGCAGGGCAGTGGTGGTAGTGTTTGGACCACAATACTTGCGATCACCCAATGCTGAAGACACTGCTCGGATCCTAGCACAGAATGCAGCAAGAGGATTTCCTGGGATGCTTAGAAGCATCGACTGCATGCATTGGAAATGGAAGAATTGTCCATTTGCTTGGCAGGGGATGTACAAAGGTGCCAAAGGCGGTTGCAGTGTGGTACAGGTAGTTGCCACACAGGACCTCTGGATTTGGCACTCCTTCTTTGGTATGCCAGGAACTCACAATGACATCAACGTACTGCAGTGCTCCCCTATCTTTGCCAAGCTTGTTGAAGGTCATTCTCCTCTGGTGAACTTCGAGGTCAATGGGCGGCACTACAACAAGGGATACTACCTAGCTGATGGCATCTATTCGAGATGGTCTAAATTTGTGAAGACTATCTCAAACCCTGTGCCAGGAGGCAAGAACTCCCACATTGCAAAGGTTCAGGAGGCTTGCGGGAAGGATGTCGAGTGGGCGTTTGGTGTGCTCCAATCTCGATTTGCTGTTGTCCGATACCCTGCTCATACCTGGTCGAAAGATAAAATGTGGGAGATCATGACTTACTGTGTCATCTTGCACAACATGATCATTGAGAGCAAGCGGGAAGAGTCAGTGTTTGTACCTGAACCATATTACAGGCACGGTCCTCTTGCACAAGTTGATCACCAGCTACCAGCAACCTAGACTTCCTTCCTCAATATGCGTCAGGAGATCCGAGACCCACTGTTGCATCAACAACTGCAGCAGGATCTGGTGGAGCACCTATGGAGGCTAAAGGGCAACACCTAGCTTGACGTGTGATGAAATATGAGTTTTTATTTGTTGAACTATATAATTTGTATTGAACTATTTGTTATTGAACTATTTGTTGAACTATTTGGTTTCTATTGATTTTCTGTGAGGAACTATGTGATAAAAAATTACTTTTGTTGAATTTGTGCCGAACCACAACAAATATAGGACGATTTGCGCCGATATCAGGCCGATTTTTCGCCGAAAGTGGGCCGAAAAGCTGGCACATTTGCGCCAAAAATGGGCCAATATCGGCGTGGCGGCTGGGAACCCAATCGCCCCCAGAGCCGATTTTAGCGCTGGCTCGCCCCCAAGCGACGATTTTTAAGCCTCCTGGGGGTCCAACGGCTGGAGATGCTCTTATATTGAGAAGCCACCTTTTCATGTTAGAATAAAGGATCATGCTAAAGCTTCAATTATGGTTCATAAGAGTTATACTAGAACACCTACACCCCCTGAACAAATTAAAGTTGAACCTAGTATTGCTATGTTTAAAGATCTCTTGGTTGATAATATTGATGGGCATGTTATTTATTTCTGTGATGAAGTTGCTAGGATTGCTAAACCCAATATTAAAGATAAACATAGATCTGTTGTTGGCACGCCTGTTGTTTCTGTTAAAATAGGAGATCATTGTTATCATGGCTTATGTGATGTGGGTGCTAGCGTGAGTGCAATTCCTTTTACTTTATATAAAGAAATTATGAATGATATTGCACCTGTTGAGATAGAAGATATTGGTGTTACTATTAAGCTAGCCAATAGAGATACTATATCACCAATTGGCATTGTTAGAGATGTTGAAGTCTTGTGTGGGACAATAAAATATCCTACTGATTTTTTTGTTCTTGCTTCCCCTCAAGATGACTTTTGTCCCATCATATTTGGTAGACCTTTCTTGAATATTGTTAATGCTAAGTAGACAGCGAGAAAGATATTGTTACTGTCGGTTTAGGGGACATGTATCGTGATTTTAATTCCTCTAAATTCCGTAGACAACCCCATGATAAAGAACTTACTATTAAGGATGAAATTATTGGTCTTGCTTCTATTGTCGTCCCTCCTACTGATCCTTTAGAACAATATTTGCTAGACCATGAAAATGATATGTTTACGAATGAAAGAAAGGAATTAGATGAAATATTCTTTAATCAAGGGCCCGTTTCGAAACACAATTTTCCTGTTGAAATCCTTGGGGATACTCCTCCACCCAAGGGTGATCCCGTGTTCGAGCTAAAACAATTACCTGATACTTTGAAATATGCTTATCTTGATGAAAGAAGATATATCTCGTTATTATCAGTGCTAACCTTTCACAGCAGGAAGAAAAGAAATTATTGAAAACTCTGAAGAAGCACCGTGCAGCTACAGGATATACTCTTGATGTCTGAAGGGCATTAGTCCCACTCTATGTGAGCACAAAATCAAATTGGAGCCTGATGCTAAACCAGTTGTTGACCATCAATGACGGTTAAATCCTAAGATGAAAGAAGTGGTAAGAAATGAAATACTAAAGCTTCTAGAGGCAGGTATAATTCATCCTATTGCTGATAGTAGATGGGTAAGTCCTGTTCATTGTGTCCCAAGAAGGGAGGTATTACTGTTGTTCCTAATGATAAGAATGAATTGATCCCACAAAGAATTGTTACAGGCTATAGAATGGTAATTTATTTTCGCAAATTAAGTAAAGCCACTAGAAAGGATCATTACCCTCTGTCTTTTATTGATCAAATGCTAGAAAGATTATCTAAACATACACATTTTTGCTTTCCAGATGGTTATTCTGGTTTCTCTCAAATACCTGTGTCAAAAGAGGACCAAGAAAAGACCACTTTTACTTGCCCTTTCGGAACTTTTTCTTATAGACGTATGCCTTTTGGTTTATGCAATGCACTGGCTACCTGTCGAAGATGTGTGACTGTTATATTCTCTGACTTTTGTGAAAATATTGTTGAGGTTTTCATGGATGATTTTTCTGTTTACGGAACTTCTTTTGATGATTGCTTAAGCAATCTAGATCGAGTTTTGCAGACATTGGGAGAAGTGCCACTTTATGGCTAATGAAGGTATTGTCTTGGGGCATAAAATTTCTAAAAGAGGTATTGAAGTTGATAAAGCTAAAGTAGATGCTATTGAAAAGATGGTGTGTCCTAAAGATATCAAAGGTATAAGAAGTTTCCTTGGTCATGATGGTTTATATAGGAGGTTTATTAAAGACTTCTCTAAAATTTCTAGGCCTCTCACTAATCTCTTGCAAAAAGATGTTCCTTTTCTTTTTGATGATGATTGTGTAGAAGCATTTGAAATACTTAAGAAAGCCTTTATTTCTGCACCTATTGTTCAACCGCCTGATTGTAATTTACTCTTTGAAATTATGTGTGATGCTAGTGATTATGTTGTTGGTGTTGTTCTAGGACAAAGAGTTGATAAGAAATTGAATGTTATTCATTATGCTAGTAAAACTCTAGACAGTGCCTAGAGAAATTATGTTACTACTGAAAAGGAATTTTAGCAGTTGTTTTTGCTTATGGTAAGTTCAGATCTTATATTGTAGATTTCAAAGTAATTGTTCACACTGATCATGCTGCTATTAAAAATCTTATGGAAAACAAAGATGCTAAACCTAGACTTATTAGATGGGTTCTCTTGCTACAAGAATTTGATTCACATATTATTAATAGATAAAGGGAGCTGAGAACCCCGATGCAGACAACTTGTCTAGGTTAGAAAATGTTCTTGATGACCCGCGGCCTATTGATGATAGCTTTCCTGATGAACAACTAGTTGTCATAAATGCTTCTCATAATGCTCCATGGTATGCTGATTATGCTAATTACATTGTTGCTAAATTTATACCACCTAGTTTCACATACCAGCAAAAGAAAAAGTTTTTCTATGATTTAAGACATTACTTTTGGGATGACCCACAGCTTTATAAAGGAGTAGATGGTGTTATTAGACGTTGTGTACCTGAGCATGAATAGGAACAAATCATACGCAAGTGTCACTCCGAGGCCTACGGAGGACACCCTGCTGGAGATAGAACTGCACACAAGGTATTGCAATCTGATTTTATTGGCCTACTCTCTTCAAGGATGCTCGTAAGTATGTCTTGTCTTGTGATGAATGCCAGAGAATTGGTAATATTAGTAGACGTCAGGAAATGCCTATGAATTATTCACTTGTTATTGAACCATTTGATGTTTGGGGCTTTGATTATATGGGACCTTTTCCTTCATCTAATGGGTATACACATATTTTAGTTGTTGTTGATTACGTTACTAAGTGGGTAGAAACTATTCCAACTAGTAGTGCTGATCATAACACTTCTATTAAGATGCTTAAAGAAGTTATTTTTTCGAGGTTTGGAGTCCCTACATATTTAATGAATGATGGTGGTTCACATTTTATTCATGGTGCTTTCCGTAAAATGCTTGCTAAATATGATGTTAACCATAGAATTGCATCTCCATATCATCCTCGGTCTAGTGGTCAAGTAGAATTGAGCAATAGAGAGATTAAATTGATTTTGCAGAAGACTATTAATATATCTAAAAATAATAGGTCTAAGAAACTTGATGATGCATTATGGGCTTATAGAACTGCTTATAAGAACCCTATGGGTATGTCTCTGTATAAAATGGTTTATGGAAAAGCATGTCACTTACCTCTCGAACTAGAACATAAAGCTTATTGGGCTATTAAAGAGCTCAATTATGATTTCAAACTTGCCGGTGGAAAGAGGTTATTTAACATAAGCTCGCTTCATGAATGGAGAACCCAAGCCTATGAGAATGCCAAGTTGTTTAAAGAAAAGGTTAAAAGATGGCATGACAAGAGGATACGAAAGCGCGAGTTTAATGCAGGTGATCATGTTTTGCTATACAGCTCTCGTTTAAGATTTTTTTCAGGAAAACTTCTCTCTAAATCGGACGGTCCTTACGTTATCAAGGAGGTCTATCGTTCCGGTGCCATCAAAATTAACAATGTCGAAGGGACAAATCCGAAGGTGGTAAACGGTCAAAGAATCAAACATTATCTTTCAGGTACTCCCATAAATGTCGAGACCAATATTATTAATGCCATAACACCGGAGGAGTACATAATGGATACTTTCCAGAACATTTCAGACTCTGAAAAGGAATAGGTATGTGGTACGGTAAGTAAACCGACTCCAAAACGTTTCCAATTGCAATTTTTCTCCATTTTGGCATATTGAAAAAAATTGAAAAAATAAAAGTAGTCCGAAAGATGCACGAGGAGACCACAAGGGTGGAGGGAGCGCCCTACCCCCCTGGGCGCGCCCCCTGCCTTGTGGCCACCTCGTGTGCCCTCCGGGACTCCCTTTTCTTGCACAACACTTCTTTTGGTCGATAAAATTTCGTTATACAATCTCCCAAAGGTTTTAACCAACGTAACACGGCAAAATCCCTTGTTTTCATTTTGAGATGTTTTCTGCCATAGTTTTCAAGGCCAGGCATCATGTCGTCCTCCTCCTCCAACAATGCGGACGGAGATGCTAGGTTGATGCAGATGGAACTTACAAGGGACGGGAGGCCCTTACACAGGTTACATCGGAACAACTTCCATAATTTGGTTCATAATTATGGAGTGGAAAATACACCTCGCACACACATACCCTCCAATTGGGACATATCCCGTCCAACTGAAAGTGATGCAGGGAAAAGCTCATGGTGGCCAGAAAACAAGCACCTTTTAGAGGAGATTCAGAAGAATGCAATTATGCTTCAACGCGTACTCCGAGAATTGCAGGATCTGAAGGGTAGCTTACTCAAGCTAACCGGAACTCCATCATCACCACCTCTGAAGAAAGAAACATAAATACATGGGTATGGGCACTCCCCTTGGTAACTGCCAATCTTGTGGGAGGTGCTCCAGTATCGTATCACCATCACACCTTTACCTTTATTGTTCTTATTAGTTTGATCCTTTTGATTATATCTTGATCTAGTAGAATAAAGTTTTTAGTATGATCTAGCTTTGAGTTTTGTTTTGATCTCTATCTATGTGATCAAGTCCGTGAGTTATATATAATAAAGAGTAGTTTTGAGTTGAGGGCTTTGCTTTCTTGCTATGATCTTGAGGTAATTAAATAAAAGAAAGAATAAAAAGATCATATATTGATCTTCTGGAGAGTAACGTCTTCACATATAAATAGTACGATGAATAAAATTTGTTGAGAGTTGACAAACATAGTTTTGGTCATTGTTGCAATTAATAGGAAGTAATAAAGGAAGAGAGGCTTCACATATAAATATACTATCTTGGACATCTTTTGTAATTGTGAGCACTCATTAAAATATGACCTGCTAAAAAGTTGATGTTGGACAAGGAAGACAACATAATGGGTTATGTTCTCTTATATCCGAATAGAAGTTATATTGTCATGGATCCTCCAACATGTTGAGCTTGCTTTTTCCTCTCATGCTAGCCAAATTATTTGCACCAAGTAGAGATACTACTTGTGCTTCCAAACATCCCTTAAACTAGTTTTGCCATGAGAGTCCACCATACCTACCTATGGATTGAGTAATAACCTTCAAGTAAGTTGTCATCGGTGCAAGTAATAAAAATTGCTCTCTAAATGTGTATGATCTATTAGTGTGAAGAAAATAATCTTTATACGAACTTGTGATATGGAAGAAATAAAAGCGACAAACTGCATAATAAAGTTCTTTGTCACAAGCGGCAATATAAAGTGACATTCTTTGGCATTAAGATTTTGTGCATCCAACCATAAAAGCACATGACAACCTCTACTTCCCTCTATGATGGGCCTATCTTTTACCTTTATCTTCTAACTTTATACAAGAGTCATGGTGATCTTCACCTTTCCTTTTTACACTTTTTCCTTTGGCAAGCGCTATGTGTTGGAGAGATCCACTCGGATGTAGGTTATCATAAAGTATTATTGTTGACATTACCCTTAAGGTAAAAGGTTGGGAGGCGAAACTATAAGCCCCTATCTTTCTCTATGTCGACTGAGGCTTTGAACACATAAGTGTCGCATGAGTGTTAACAATTGTGAAAGACTAAATGATAGTTGAGTATGTGGACTTGCTGAAAAGCTCTTAAATTGACTCTTTCCGATGTTATGATAAATTGCAATTGCTTCGATGACTGAGATCATAGTTTGTTAGTTTTCAATGAAGTTTCTGATTCATACTTTACCTTGTGAATGAATTGTTACTTTAGCATAAGAAATAATATGATATGTTGTTGTTCTAAAGATGATCATGATGCCCTCATGTCTCTAAACATATGGACATATTTTTCGATATCGGCTTTCGCTTGAGGACAAGTGAGGTCTAAGCATGGGGGAGTTGATACGTCCATTTTGCATCATGATTTTATGTTGATATTTATTGCATTATGTGATGTTATTACACATTATATCACAATACTTATGCCTTTTCTCTCATATTTTACAAGGTTTACATGAAGAGGGAGAATGTCGGCGGCTGGAATTCTGGAGTGGAAAAGGAGCAAATATTAGAGACCTATTCTGCACAACTCCAAAAGTCATGAAACCTCATGGAAAATTATTTTGAAATATATAAAAAATATTGGGCGAAGAAAGCACCAGAGTGGGGCCACCTGCCATCCACAAGGGTTAGGGCGCCCCCTGCCTTGTGGGCCACCTGGCAGGCCCCCGATGTCCATCTTCTGCTATATGGTGTGTTTGACCTGTAAAAACACAAGGAATCTTTTGGGACGAAGTGTCGCCGTCTCGAGCTGTAACTTGGGCATAACCAAACTAGGGCTCTGGCGGAGCTGTTCTGGCGGGGAAACTTCCCTCTCGGAGGGGGAAATCGAAGCCATCATCATCACCAACGATCCTATTGTCGAGAGGGGGTCAATCTCCATCAACATCTTCACCAGCACCATCTCCTCTCAAACCCTAGTTCATCTCTTGTATCTGATCTTTGTCTCAAAATCTCAGATTGGTACCTGTGAGTTGCTAGTAGTGTTGATTACTCCTTGTAGTTGATGCTAGTTGGTTTATTTGGTGGAAGATCATATGTTCAGATCCTTAATGATAATTAATACTCCTCTGATTATGAACATGAATATGCTTTGTGAGTAGTTACGTTTGTTCCTGAGGACATGGGAGAAGTCTTGTTATAAATAATCATGTAAATTTGGTATTCGTTCGATATTTTGATGAGATGTATGTTGTCTTTCCTCTAGTGGTGTTATGTGAACGTCGACTACATGACACTTCACCATGATTTGGGCCTAGGGGAAGGCATTGGGAAGTAATAAGTAGATGATGGGTTGCTAGAGTGATAGAAGCTTAAACCCTAGTTTATGTGTTGCTTCGTAAGGGGTTGATTTGGATCCATATGTTTCATGATATGGTTAGATTTATCTTAATTCTTCTTTCATAGTTGCGGGTGCTTGTGAGAGGCGTTAATCATAAGTGGGAGGCTTGTCCAAGGAAGGGCAACACCCAAGTACCTGTCCACCCACATATGAAATTATCAAAGTAACGAACGCAAATCATATGAGCATGATGAAAA
The DNA here is from genome assembly GCF_018294505.1 of Triticum aestivum. Taxonomy (NCBI): domain Eukaryota; kingdom Viridiplantae; phylum Streptophyta; class Magnoliopsida; order Poales; family Poaceae; genus Triticum; species Triticum aestivum. The sequence continues at coordinate 663,845,657 of NC_057806.1, forward strand.
CTAGCTTCACAGTAATTCCCATGTGTCCTCGGGAGCGCTTTGCTTTATATAAGAGTTCGTCCAGGCTTGTCCTTTGCTACAAAAAGGATTGGTCCACCTTGCTGCACCATAGTTACATTTGTTACTTGTTACCCGTTATGAATTATCTTACCACACAACTATCTGTTACCAATAATTTCAGTGCTTGCAGAGGATACCTTGCTAAAAACCGTTTGTCATTTCCTTCTGCTCCTCGTTGGGTTTGACACTCTTACTTATAGAAAGGACTACGATAGATCCCCTATACTTGTGGGTCATCAGCGGTGTTGCACAAAATAAGCATGATCATTTAATGATTTTCCCTCAACTAAGCAAGTCGGGGTTTCAGCACGAGCACATAGGGATCGAAGATGATCCAAGTAGAAAGCTTCAGTAGTATGATAGATTTTGGGTGGTTCTTCAACCATTGGTTTAGCAGGTACAACTATTTTTTGATACTTTGCGTTTCCTACCCATAACTAAAGATAGAAAACAAGAGCACAAAATAAAAACTACTTAGTGATACAGCAAACAAGCACACACGAGAATATTCACCCCACGCTATTGCTCCCCAATAACAGCGCTAGAAAAAGGTCTTGATAACCCACAAGTATAGGGGATGGTTTGTAGCCTTTTTCGATAAATAAGAGTATCGAACCCAACGAGGAGCTAAAAGTAGAACAAATATTCCCTCAAGTTTTATCGACCACCAATACAACTCTACACACGCTTAACGTCTGCTTTACCTAAAACAAGTATGAAACTAATTTGCAAGAATAAAACTACGAGTACTTTGCAACAATAAAACTATGGATAAATTGCAAGGTAATAAAAGTGGATAGCTTTTGTCAACAAGAGAGTCATTTGTCCCTAAGCAATCGATAACTAGACCAGTAATCATTCATGCAATTTTATATGAGGGAGAGGTATGTGTTGGGGATCGTTGCAGAAATTAAAAAAATTCTACGCATCACCAAGATCAATCTATGGAGTAACTAGCAACGGGAGGGGAGTGCATCTTCATACCCTTGAAGATCGCAAGTCGGAAGCATTGCAAGAACGCGGTTGGAGGAGTCGTACACGTAGCGATTCAGATCGCGGCTGAATCCGATCTAAGCACCGAACAACGGTGCCTCCGCGTTCAACACACGTGCAGCCCGGTGACGTCTCCCGTGCCTTCATCCAGCAAGGAGGAGGGAGAGGTTCAGGAAGAAGGCTCCAACAGCAGCACGACGGCGTGGTGGTGATGGAGTGGCAGTTCTCCGGTAGGGCTTCGCCAAGCTCACGCGGAGGAGGAGAGGTGTTGGGGAGGGGAGGGGCTGCGCCTTGGATGTGGTGCTGCAGCCCTCCCCTCGCCACTCTATTTATAGGGAGAAGGGGGAAGGGGGCCGGCCCCTGTAGATGAGATCTAGAGGGGGGCGGCGGCCAAGGGGGAGGGGACTTGCCCCCCAAGCAAGGGGACGCCCCCCTTTAGGGTTCCCCCCAAACCCTAGGCGCATGGGCCCTAGGGAGGAATGGCGCCCAGCCCACTAGGGGCTGGTTCCCTTCCACCTACAGCCCATAAGGCCCTCCGGGGCAGGTGGACCCTCCCGGTGAACCCCCGGAACCCCTCCGGTGGTCCTGGTACAATACCGGTATACCCCCGAATATTTCCAGTGACCGTATGATGACTTCCCATATATAAATCTTCACCTCCGGACTACTCCGGAACTCCTCGTGACGTCCGGGATCTCATCTGGGACTCCGAAAAACATTCGGTAATCACATACAAATCTTCCTAATAACCCTAGCGTCATCGAACCTTAAGTGTGTAGACCCTACAGGTTCGGGAACCATGCAGACATGACCGAGACAACTCTCCGGCCAATAACCAACAGCGGGATCTAGATACCCATGTTGGCTCCCACATGTTCGACGATGATCTCATCGGATGAATCACGATGTCAAGGATTCAAGCAATCCCGTATACAATTCCCTTTGTCAATCGGTACGTTACTTGCCCAAAATTCGATCGTCAGTATCCCAATACCTTGTTCAATCTCGTTACCGGCAAGTCACTTTACTTGTTGCGTAACACATCATCCCGTGACCAACCCTTAGTCACATTGAGATCATTACGATGATGTCTTACTGAGTGGGCCCAGAGATACCTCTCTGTCATACGGAGTGACAAATCCCAGTCTCGATTCGTGCCAACCCAACAGACACTTTCAGAGATACCCGTAGTGCACCTTTATAGTCACTCAGTTACGTTGTGATGTTTGGCACACTCAAAGTATTCCTAAAGTATCCGGGAGTTGCACAATCTCATGGTCTAAGGAAAAGATACTTGACATTAGAAAAGCTTTAGCAAACGAACTACACGATCGTGCGCTATGCTTAGGATTGGGTCTTGTCCATCACATCATTCTCCTAATGATGTGATCCCGTTATCAATGACATCCAATGTCCATGGTCAGGAAACCGTAACCATCTATTGATCAACGAGCTAGTCAACTAGAGGCTCACTAGGGACATGTTGTGGTCTATGTATTCACACATGTATTACGATTTCCGGATAATACAATTATAGCATGAACAATAGACAATTATCATGAACAAGGAAATATAATAACCATTTTATTATTGCCTCTAGGGCATATTTCCAACAGTCTCCCACTTGCACTAGAGTCAATAGTCTAGTTACATTGTGATGAATCAAACACCCATAGAGTTCTGGTGTTGATCATGTATTGCTCGAGGAAGAGGTTTAGTAAACGGATCTGCGACATTGAGGTCCGTATGCACTTTACAAATATCTATGTCTCCATTTTGAACATTTTCACGAATGGAGTTGAAGCGACGCTTGATATGCCTGGTCTTCCTATGAAACATGGGCTCCTTGGCAAGGGCAATAGCTCCAGTGTTGTCATAGAAGAGTGTCATCGGGCCCGACGCATTGGGAATAACTCCTAGGTCGGTAATGAACTCCTTCATCTAGATTGCTTCTTGTGCTGCCTCCGAGGCGGCCATGTACTCTGCTTCACATGTAGATCCCGCCACGACGCTTTGCTTGCAACTACACCAGCTGAATGCCCCAACATTCAAAATATACATGTATCTTGTTTGTGATTTGGAGTCATCCAGATCTGTGTCGAAGCTAGCATCGACGTAACCCTTTACGACGAGCTCTTCGTCACCTCCATAAACGAGAAACATATCCTTAGTCCTTTTCAGGTACTTCAGGATATTCTTGACAGCTTTCCAGTGTTCCATGCCGGGATTACTTTGGTACCTTCCTACCAAACTCATGGCAAGGTTTACATCAGGTCTGGTACACAGCATGGCATACATAATAGACCCTATGACCGAGGCATAGGGGACGACACTCATATTTTCTCTATCTTCTGTCGTGGTCGGGCATTGAGCCATGCTCAATCTCATACCTTGCAATACAGGCAAGAACCCCTTCTTGGACTGATCCATATTGAACTTCTTCAATATCTTGTCAAGGTACATACTTTGTGAAAGAACAATGAGGCGTATCGATCTATGTCTATAGATCTTGATGCCTAATATATAAGTAGCTTCTCCAAGGTCCTTCATTGAAAAACACTTGTTCAAGTAGGCCTTTATGCTTTCCAAGAATTCTTTATCATTTCCCATCAATAGTATGTCATCCACATATAATATGAGAAATGCTATAGAGCTCCCACTCACTTTCTTGTAAACACAGGCTTCTCCATAAGTCTGTGTAAACCCAAACGCTTTGATCATCTCATCAAATTGAATGTTCCAACTCCGAGAGGCTTGCACCAGCCCATAGATTGAGCATTGGAGCTTGCACACCTTGTCAGCATTCTTAGGATCGACAAAACCTTCCGGCTACATCATATACAATTCTTCCTTAAGGAAACCATTAAGGAATGCTGTTTTGACGTCCATTTGCCATATCTCATAATCATAGAATGCGGTAATTGCTAACATGATTCAGACGGACTTCAGCTTTGCTACGAGTGAGAAAGTCTCATCGTAGTCAACCCCTTGAACTTGTCGATAACCCTTAGCGACAAGCCGAGCCTTATAGATGGTCACATTTCCATCCGTGTCTGTCTTCTTCTTAAAGATCCATTTATTTTCTATGGCTCCCCGATCATCGGGCAAGTCAGTCAAAGTCCATACTTCGTTTTCATACATGGATCCTATCTCGGATTTCATGGCTTCCAGCCATTTGTCGGAATCTGGGCCTGCCATCGCTTCTTCATAGTTCAAAGGTTCACCATTGTCCAACAACATGATTTCCAGGACAGGGTTGTCGTACCACTCTGGTGCGGAACGTGTCCTTATGGACCTACAAAGTTCAGTAGCAACTTGATCTGAAGTTTCATGATCATCGTCATTAACTTCCTCTCTAGTCGGTGCAGGAACCTCAAGAACATTTTCTTGAGCTGCGCCACTCTCCGGTTCAAGAGGCAATACTTCATCAACTTCTACTTTCCTCCCACTTACTTCTTTCGAGAGAAACTCTTTCTCTAGAAAGGATCCATTCTTGGCAACAAAGATCTTGCCTTCGGATCTAAGGTAGAAGGTATACCTAATAGTTTCTTTAGGGTACCCTATGAAGATGCATTTTTCGATTTGGGTTTGAGCTTTTCAGGTTGAAGTTTCTTGACATAAGCGTCACATCCCCAAACGACAGCTTAGGTTTCTTACCAAACCACAATTCATACAGTGTCGTCTCAACGGATTTCGACGGAGCCCTATTTAAAGTGAATGCGGCAGTCTCTATAGCATAACCCCAAAATGACAGCGGTAGATCTGTAAGAGACATCATAGATCGTACCATATCCAATAGAGTGCGATTACGACGTTCGGACACACCATTACGCTGAGGTGTTCCAGGTGGCGTGAGTTATGAAACAATTCCGCATTTCCTTAAGTTCGTGCCAAATTCGTGACTCAAATATTCTCCCCCACGATCTGATCGTAAGAACTCGATTTTCCTGTCACATTGATTCTCAACCTCACTCTGAAATTCCTTGAACTTTTCAAAGGTCTCAGACTTGTGTTTCATTAAGTAGACATACCCATATCTACTCAAGTCATCAGTGAGGGTGAGAACATAACAATAGCCACCGCGAGCCTCAACACTCATTGGACCGCACACATCAGTATGTATGATTTCCAATAAGTTGGTTGCTCGCTCCATTGTTCTGGAGAACGGAGTCTTGGTCATTTTGCCCATGAGGCATGGTTCACACGTGTCAAATGATTCATAATCAAGAGACTCCAAAAGTCCATCTGCATGGAGTTTCTTCATGCGTTTGACACCAATGTGACCAAGGCGGTAGTGCCACAAGTATGTGGGACTATCATTATCAACCTTACATCTTTTGGCATTCACACTATGAATATGTGTAACATCACGTTCGAGATTAAATAAGAATAAACCATTGACCAGCGGGGCATGACCATAAAACATGTCTCTCATATAAATAGAACAACCATTATTCTCAGATTTAAATGAGTAGCCATCTCGCATTAAACGAGATCCAGATACAATCTTCATGATCAAAGTTGGTACTAAATAACAATTATTGAGGTTTAAAACTAATCCCGTAGGTAAATGTAGAGGTAGCGTGCCGACGGCGATCACATCGACCTTGGAACCATTCCCGACGCGCATCGTCACCTCGTCCTTTGCCAGTCTCTGTTTATTCCGCAGTTCCTGTTTTGTGTTACAAATATGAGCAACTGCACCGGTATCAAATACCCAGGAGCTACTACGAGCGTTGGTTAGGTACACATCAATAACATGTATATCACATATACCTTTGGCATTGCCGGCCTTCTTATCCACTAAGTACTTGGGGCAGTTACGTTTCCAGTGACCGTTTCCCTTGCAATAAAAGCACTCAGTCTCAGGCTTGGGTCCATTCTTTGGCTTCTTTCCGGCAGCTTGCTTACCGGGCGCGGCAACTCCCTTGCCGTCCTTCTTGAAGTTCTTTTTACCCTTGCCTTTCTTGAACTTAGTGGTTTTATTCACCATCAACACTTGATGTTCCTTTTTGATTTCCACCTCCGCTGATTTCAGCATTGAATATACCTCAGGAATGGACTTTTCCATCCCCTGCATATTGAAGTTCATCATAAAGCTCTTGTAGCTAGGTGGGAGCGACTGAAGGATTTTGTCAGCGACTGCATCATCCGGGAGATTAACTCCCAGCTGAGACAAGCGGTTATGCAACCCAGACATTTTGAGTATGTGCTCGCTGACGGAACTATTCTCCTCCATCTTACAACTGTAGAACTTGTCGGAGACTTCATATCTCTCGACCCGGGCATGAGCTTGGAAAACCATTTTCAGCTCTTGGAACATCTCATATGCTCCGTGTTGCTCAAAACGCTTTTGGAGCCCCGGTTCTAAGCTGTAAATTATGCCGCACTGAACCAGGGAGTAATCATCACTACGCATCTGACAAGCGTTCATAATGTCTTGTTCTGCTGGGAAAACAGGTGCTTCACCTAGCGGTGCATCAAGGACATATGCTTTCCTGGCAGCTATGAGGATAATCCTCAGGTTACGGACCCAGTCAGTGTAGTTGCTGCCATCGTCTTTTAGCTTGGTTTTCTCTAGGAACGCGTTCAAGTTGAGGGCAACATTAGCATGGGCCGTTTGATCTACAAGACATATTGCAAAGAATTTTAGACTATGTTCATGATAATTAAGTTCATCTAATCAAATTATTTAATGAACTCCCACTCATATAGACATCCCTCTAGTCATCTAAGTGATACATGATCCGATTCAACTAGGCCGTGTCCGATCATCACGTGAGGCAGACTAGTCATCATCGGTGAACATCTTCATGTTGATCGTATCTTCTATATGACTCATGTTCGACCTTTCGGTCTTCCGTGTTCCGAGGCCATGTCTGTACATGCTAGGCTCGTCAAGTCAACCTAAGTGTATTGCGTGTGTGTAAATTTGGCTTACACCCGTTGTATGCAAACGTTAGAACCTATCACACCCGATCATCACGTGGTGCTTCGGAACAACAGACCTTAGCAACGGTGCACAGTTAGGGGGGACACTTTCTTGAAATTATTGCGAGGGATCATCTTATTTATGCTACCGTCATTCTAAGCAAATAAGATGTAAAACATGATAAACATCGCATGCAATCAAATAGTGACATGATATGGCCAATATCATTTTGCTCCTTTTGATCTCCATCTTTGGGGCGCCATGATCATCATTGTCACCGGCATGACACCATGACCTCCATCATCATGATGTCCATCATCGTGTCTTCATGAAGTTGTCTCGCCAACTATTACTTCTACAACTATGGCTAACGGTTAGCAACAAAGCAAAGTAATTACATGACGTTTATGTTGACACGCAAGTCATAAATAAATTAAGACAACTCCTATGGCTCTTGCCGGTTGTCATACCATCGACGTGCAAGTCGTGATTCCTATTACAAGAACATGGTCAATCTCATACATCACATATATCATTGATCACATCCTTTCGGCCATATCACATCACACGGCATATACTGCAAAAACAAGTTAAACATCCTCTAATTGTTGTTGCAAGATTTTACGTGGCTGCTATAGGTTTCTAGCAAGAACGTTTCTTACCTACGCCAAAACCACAACGTGATATGCCAATTTCTATTTACCCTTCATAAGGACCCTTTTCATCCAATCCGATCCGACTAAAGTGGGAGAGACAGACACCCGCTAGCCACCTTATGCAACTAGTGCATGTCAGTCAGTGGAACCAGTCTCACGTAAGCGTACGTGTAAGGTCAGTCCGGGCCGCTTCATCCCACGATGCCGCCGAATCAAGATAAGACTAGTAACGGCAAGTAAATTGACAAAATCGACGCCCACAACAACTTGTGTTCTACTCGTGCATAGAAACTACGCATAGACCTAGCTCATGATGCCACTGTTGGGGATCGTTGCAGAAATTAAAAAATTTCTACGCATCACCAAGATCAATCTATGGAGTAACTAGCAACAAGAGGGGAGTGCATCTTCATACCCTTGAAGATCGCGAGTCGAAAGCGTTGCAAGAACGCGGTTGGAGGAGTCGTACACGTAGCGATTCAGATCGCGGCCGAATCCGATCTAAGCACCGAACAACGGTGCCTCCGCATTCAACACACATGCAGCCCAGTGACGTCCCTGCGCCTTGATCCAGCAAGGAGGAGGGAGAGGTTGAGGAAGAAGGCTCCAACAGCAGCACGACGGCGTGGTGGTGATGGAGTGGCAGTTCTCCGGCAAGGCTTCACCAAGCTCACGCGGAGGAGGAAAGGTGTTGGGGAGGGGAGGGGCTGCACCTTGGATGTGGTGCTGCGGCCCTCCCCTCGCTCCTCTATTTATAGGGAGAAGGGGGAAGGGGGCCGGCCCCTCTAGATGAGATCTAGAGGGCGGCGGCGGCCAAGGGGGAGGGGACTTGTCCCCCAAACAAGGGGGGCGCCTTGTTGGAAATATGCCCTAGAGGCAATAATAAAATGGTTATTATTGTATTTCCTTGTTCATGATAATTGTCTATTGTTCATGCTATAATTGTATTAACTGGAAACCGTAATACATGTGTGAATACATAGACCACAATATGTCCCTAGTAAGCCTCTAGTTGACTAGCTCGTTGATCAATAGATGGTTATGGTTTCCTGACCATGGACATTGGATGTCATTGATAACGGGATCACATCATTAGGAGAATGATGTGATGGACAAGACCCAATCCTAAGCATAGCACAAGATCGTGTAGTTCGTTTGCTAAGAGCTTTTCTAATGTCAAGTATCATTTCCTTAGACCATGAGATTGTGCAACTCCCGGATACCGTAGGAATGCTTTGGGTGTACCAAACGTCACAACGTAACTGGGTGGCTATAAAGGTGCACTACAGGTATCTCCGAAAGTGTCTGTTGGGTTGGCACGAATCGAGACTGGGATTTGTCACTCCGTATGACGGAGAGGTATCTCTGAGCCCACTCGGTAATGCATCATCATAATGAGCTCAATGTGACTAATTACGGAACGAGTAAAGTGACTTGCCGGTAACGAGATTGAATGAGGTATTGGGATACCGACGATCGAATCTCGGGCAAGTAACATACCGATTGACAAAGGGAATTGTATACAGGATTGATTGAATCCCCGACATCGTGGTTCATCCGACGAGATCATCGTGGAATATGTGGGAGCCACTATGGGTATCCAGATCCGCTATTGGTTATTGGTCGAAGAGATGTCTCGGTCATGTCTGCATGGTTCCCGAACCCGTAGGGTCTACACACTTAAGGTTCGGTGACGCTAGAGTTGTTATGGGAAATAGTATGTGGTTACTGAAGGTTGTTCGGAGTCCCGGATGAGATCCCGGACATGACGAGGAACTCCGGAATGGTCCAGAGGTGAAGATCGATATATTGGATGAAGGGTATTGGAGTCCGATATTATTCTGGGAGTACCGGGTGACGACCAGCATGACCGAAAGGTGTTTCAGAGGCCCCGGCAAGTGTTGGGCGGCCTTATGGGCCAAGGGGAGGGGGCACATCAGCCCACTAAGGGGCTATGCGCCCCTCCCACCCCATCTCACGTAACATGGAGAGGTGGGGGCGCTTCCCCTAGGGCAGCCACCCCTCCCAGCTTGGGGGCAAGTTTCCTAGGGGTGGGGGCGCCCAAACCCATCTAGGGTTTCCCCTGTGGCCGCCACCCCTCCCCTAGGGAACCCAAGGGCGCCTCCTCCACCCCCTTCCCCCTATATATAGTGAGGGAGAGAGAGGGCAGCCGCACCCCTTCCCTGGTGCAGCCCTCTCCTCCTCCATCTCTTCCTTCTCCTCCGTAGAGCTTGGCAAAGCCCTGCAGGAATACCACAAGCTCCACCACCACGCCATCGTGCTGCCGGAGTTCTCCCTCAACTTCTCCTCTCCCCTTGCTGGATCAAGAAGGAGGAGACGTCCCTGGACTGTACGTGTGTTGAACGCGTAGGTGTCGTCCGTTCGGCGCTAGATCGGATCTTCCGCGATTTTGAATCGCCGTGAGTACGACTCCATCAACCGCGTTCTTGTAACGCTTTCGCTTAGCGATCTTCAAGGGTATGAAGATGCACTCCCTCTCTCTCGTTGCTAGCATCTCCTAGATTGATCTTGGTGACACGTAGGAAAATTTTGAATTATTGCTACGTTCCCCAACAGTGGCATGATGAGCTAGGTCTATGCGTAGATTCTGTGCACGAGTAGAACACAAAGCAGTTGTGGGCGATGATTTGTTCAATTTGCTTGTCGTTACTAGTATTATCTTGATCCGGCGGCATTGTGGGATGAAGCGGCCCGGACTGACCTTACACGTACGCTTACATGAGACTGGTTCCACCGACTGACATGCACTTGATGCATAAGGTGGCTGGCGGGTGTCTGTCTCTCCCAGTTTAGTCAGATCGCATTCGATGAAAAGGGTCCTTATGAAGCGTAAATAGCAATTGGTATATCACCGTTGTGGTTTTGCGTAGGTAAGAAACGTTCTTGCTAGAAACCCATAGCAGACACGTAAAACATGCAACAACAATTAGAGGATGTCTAACTTGTTTTTGCAGGGTATGCTATGTGATGTGATATGGCCAAAAGGATGTGATGAATGATATATGTGATGTATGAGATTGATCATGTTCTTGTAATAGGAATCACGACTTGCATGTTGATGAGTATGACAACCGGCAGGAGCCATAGGAGTTGTCTTAATTTATTTATGACCTACGTGTCAATGAAAACACCATGTAATTACTTTACTTTATTGCTAACCGTTAGCCATAGTAGTAGAAGTAATAGTGGCGAGGCAACTTCATGAAGACACGATTTTGGAGATCATGATGATGGAGATCATGGTGTCATGCTCGTGACGATGGTGTTCATGCCGCACCTCGAAGATGGAGATCAAAGGCGCAAGATGATATTGGCCATATCATGTCACTTTATGATTTGCATGTGATGTTTGTCATGTTTACATCTTATTTTCTTAGAACGATGGTAGCATAAATAAGATGATCCCTCACTAAAATTTCAAGAAAGTGTTCCCCCTAACTGTGCACTGTTGCGAAGGTTCGTTGTTTCGAAGCACCACGTGATGATCTGGTGTGATAGATTCTAACGTTCGAATACAATGGGTGTAAGCCAGATTTACACATGTGAAACACTTAGGTTGACTTGACAAGCCTAGCATGTACAGACATGGCCTCGGAACACAAGAGACCGAAAGGTCGAACATGAGTTGTATAGTAGATATGATCAACATGAAGATGTTCACCGATGATGACTAGTCCGTCTCACGTGATGATCGGACACGGCCTAGTTGACTCGGATCATGTATCACTTAGATGACTAGAGGGATGTCTATCTAAGTGGGAGTTCATTAAATAATCAGATGAACTTAATTATCATGAACATAGTCAAAAGGTCTTTGCAAATTATGTCGTAGCTTACACTTTAGTTCTACTGTTTAATAAATGTTCATAGAGAAAATTTAGTTGAAAGTTGATAGTAGAAATTATGCGGACTGCGTCCGTCAACTGAGGATTATCCTCATTGCTGCGCAGAAGGCTTATGTCCTTAATGCACCACTCGGTGTGCTGAACCTCGAGCGTCATCTGTAGATGTTGGGAAACATCTGACATACACGTTTTGATGACTATGTGATAGTTCAGTGCGTAATGCTAACGGTTTAGAATTGTGGCACCAAAGATGTTTTTTGAAACGTCGCAGAACATATGAGATGTTCCAAAGACTGAAATTGGGATTTCAGACTAGTGACCAAGTCAAGAGATATGAGACCTCTGACAAGTTTCTTAAGCTTGCAAACTAAGGGAGAAAAGCTCAACCGTTGAGCATGTGCTCAGATTGTCTGAGTACTACAATCGCTTGAATCGAGTGGGAGTTAATCTTCCAGATGAGATAGTGATAGTTCTCCATAGTCACTGCCACCAAGCTATTAAAGCTTCGTGATGAACTATAACATATCAGGGATAGACATGATGATCCTTGAGCAACTCGTGAAGTTTGACACCGCGAAAGTAGAAATCAAGTAGGAGCATCAATTGTTGATGGTTAGTAAAACCACTAGTTTCAAGAAGGGCAAGGGAAAGAAGGGATACTTCATGAAACGGCAAAGCAGTTGTTGCTCTAGTGAAGAAACCCAAGGTTGAACCCAAACCCGAGACTAAGTGCTTCTGTAATGAGGGGAACGGTTACTGAAGTAGAACTACCCTAGATACTTGGTTGATGAGAAGGCTGGCAAGGTTGACAGAAGTATTTTGAATATATGTTATATTATTGTGTACTTTACTAGTACTCCTAGTAGCACCAGTGTCGTGGTTTTGTCACGGCAGATGTCCTAGAGAAAGGACTTAGTCGTGGAGCCATCGCGACGGGTTAGCTTGAAGGGGTTAAAGCGGACACAGAGACGCAAGAGAGTTTATACTAGTTCGGCCCCTTCGATGAAGGTAAAAGCCTACGTCTAGTTGTGATGGAATTGATGGGGTTTCGATGACTAGGGAGCAAACAAGCTTCGCCTATGTCTCGAGTTGTTGTCTCTTGTCCTTGAACCGCCGCCGGGTCGTCCCCTTATATACACGGGTGACGCCCGTCGGTTTACAAACTCCCAATACCGGCTCATAGATGTGTCCGGTTGGTCTCTACTTATTCCTAACTTACAATACAAGTTAACTACTAACGCCGGTTTACAGCTACAGGCCTTGAACCGACCATGGGCCTTTAGCCCTTATCTGCCTTCTCGGGCTTTAACCTACTTAACTACTGACAAAGTTAATCCGGCCCAGTTAGGCCGGTTTACGCCCAGTAGTAATATCCCCAACATTAGGCCCCAGATTGATTTGAACATGTTCATGTCAATCCTTTAGAAAAAAAATTCATCTTCAATATCTTCTGTAGTTTGTTGAACCGCCGTGATGTCATCTTCTCTGGTCGTTGTAAACCGATGTGACGTCACTTGTTATAAGGAAGCTTATCCATTATGCTTCCTTGTTTAATAGATCTGTGGAAATCGAGGCGACAGCTCCGTTTCATGGCCCCTTGATTGTCGCGCCTGAGACATGTCCTTTTGCCTTATAAATAGGACCGAAGGGTCATTTCTTTTCTCCCCTTCGTGCCTTTCTTCTTTGTCTTCCTCGCGTCGCCAGCCTCGGAGCTCCGCCGCCGCCGTCAACTTCTGCACCAACCTTGGCCGCTGCATCAACCTGAACGCACCAGAGCACCGCGGCAACCTTCCGCGTCTTCCTCAACTCTGGTAAGCCTTCTGCTCTTCTCAACACAGATCTGTTCTAGGGTTTCGTGTTCTTGCAGTGTTCATCACCTGTTCGTGTTCATATACTAGCTCCTGGATGCATCTGCGAACCCCTGCTCTGTGTAGCGGTAGCTTTTAATATCCGCCTTTAGTTTCATGCCCAAGACCATAGATCTCACATATATTTCTGCCCATTGATTCAATACTGTTCTGCTTTGAGCTTTGAATATTTTTCTTATTTTTTGAACTTGCTTCAGATCCAACGCTGTAGAGAAATCTTGTGAAATCTGTTTCTGCATACTTATCCATCTGCAATCTCAGCTGTTTCAATGCTTAGATTAGGCGGTTTAACTTTGTAGAAAAAATTGCCAAACCGGTATATACCATTAGTCCCCTTGTTGAACCGCCAGTTGTTGTTGCTTCATAAAACTCCGGTTTAGATAGATCTGTCTCCGGTTTAACATTGCACATACCAATGTACCTTAATCAATGCATTTTTGAACCGGGATCATCTACCTTGTAGATTTCATCATGGCCAAGCAAGTATATGAGTGCAACTGGGTTCCTTCTCGCGTCACAGAGGCTCAACTGGATGATTTAGTCCTGATCGGCGCTTTAGATAGCAAAGATACCATCCATTGGAGGGCTCCTGGCAAAGAATGCCCTCCCACACCTCAAGAAGGAGAGGTCGTCGTTTTCGTAGATCACTTAGCCCGGGGCTTTAAGCCGCCTGGTTCTAAATTTTACCGGGATGTTTTAGCCGATTTTCAACTCCATCCACAAGATACTGGCCCCAACTCTGTTACAAACATGTGTCACTTCCAAGTGCTCTGTGAGGCGTTCTTTCAAGAGGAGCCCACAGTGGAATTGTTCAGAGACTGTTTCCATCTAAACCGCCATAGTGAGTTTACTGATGGCTCCAATACGGAGTTGGGTGGCGTGGCGATTCAGAAAAGGAAAGAGGTCACATACCCTCACACCAAACTGCACAGCCACCCCAAAGAGTGGAATCAAACATGGTTCTATTGCAAAGACACCTCCCCTGCTGGTGAAAATCCCTTGCCTGGCTTTCGTCCGGAGCGGCTCAGCAATACACACCCCTTTCCGCAAAGGTTGACTGCCCAGAGAGAAGCAAATATGCTCCTCAACTATCAAAGCTCAGAGCCTTTATGGCCAACGGTTTAACAGGGGTTGATCTCGCCCGCTGTTGGATATCATGGAGCATACTGCCCCTTAGTCAGCGCTCCGGTTTGATGTGCGAGTATACTGGCAGTGTTGATGATCCACTGCGACATTCCAACATCCAGCTCACCGATGAAGAAATCACAGAGGCTGTGAATAAGATGCTGAATGAACCGGAACACATCTGTGCTAAAACCGGCCTACTTCCCTTCTGTGCCACCAACAAACCGCCAGCTGTAAGAGTTTGGTTTTTCTTTTTGCTGAATCTGTTGTTGATATATCTTGTCATTGTTTTAATATCAGTGTCTGTGTAACCAGGGCAATGATCTATTTTGGAGCAAGAAACTGCCGTAGGAGAAACCAGAAAAAATAGACAAACCGGAAAGGGCAACCCGGCAAAAGACTAAAGCTGTGAAGAAGACTGTCCACAGGAAAAGAACCACTGCATCCTCTAATCCGGCCCCTGATGATGATGTGGATAATCCGGACCATGAGGTAGGACTTGACTCACTTGGCTTATTTTTCATGCATCTTATTGATGATGATATTTGTCAGAATGATGCCGAAGTCAGCCATGCTGATGTTGCAGAGGTAATTATTCTCTCTTCTGATTCAGAACCTTTTCCTTCACTAAAAATCCATCAGGAAAACCAAAAAGTTAAATTTTCTCATCCTCTTGCTTATTTGGATCTCAAATTTCTTATGAAGACCCAACAGCACGAAGCTCGTCGCACAACCCGGCACAGCGGCCACGTAGTTACCTCCGCTGGTTTACCGAACAGTCCGGTTCGGAAACGCCATTCAGAGGTCTCTAATTTGCTTGTCAGTGCTTGTCCTAAAGCGGGCTGCTTTCGTCAACCTCTTAATCCATCTGACTCCGATTACCAGGTTACTTCCGACTCATCCTCTGGCGAGTCATCGGCTACTCAGCTGCCACCGCTCAAAACAGTGCTTGGGTAAGCTATACTTATCATAATATTTGCAGTACATGCCTTGGAACATATGTTGTATTTGATTTTGTTATTCCTTTCAGGGCCAAGCCTAGGCCAAGCAAGAAGGCTCGCCTGGACAAAGCGGCCGAAGAGGATGCCGTCCTTGAACCGGGCAAAACACCAGATCTTGAAGCGGCTATTCCTGAGGATATACCCAATGATCCACCGCAGCAAGACGACGATCTTATTGCTGAAGAGAGACCTATTGATACCTCAAATCCTGTCAATCAGCCCACAAGCTCCATCTGGATTGAGAAATCCACCGGGCCAACAAAGCCTACTGACAAGCCAACAGCCCCAGTGCAAACCGGCGATACCAAGGATGATGAGGTTGTCATTACTGGCACTGGCCATACAGAGCCAAGCAATCCTGTCGCTTTGTCCAAACATTCTGCCAAGGAAGAATTTGCTGCCTTTGGCAAAGGCAAGTGGAATGCTGATCTGGCGACTTACGCTGCTCTGAACGCCCAAGATATCCATTCCGGCTACCTGAACCGGCTGTATACCAGTCGTGACTATGAAGCCGGTCTGGTTAACATGATGAAAGATAAATATGAGGTAACTTCCATATGCTCTTTCCTGCTTGTATGCTTCAATTCTTGCTGACTCTCCTAGCCCCCAAGGGCCGGTTTGTAATCTTCTTTCAAACCGGGACTTACTAATATAAATCTTAATGCTTTGAAATTCGCTGATGTAGCCCCCAAGGGCCGGTTCAACTTAGCGTAGTTAAACCGGGACTTTAAGTAATTGAGATTGCCGCATCAGAATATATACGAGCAAATAGCCATTAGCCCCCAAGTGCCAAGTTGAATACTTGTATTGATCTTGGGACTTTGTAAGCAATTGAAAGATGAAGATCGAATATGCATTAGCCCCCAAGTGCCAAGTGCATAACTTGTTATGTGGTTGGTACTTCAATCCTTGTACCGTTTTGCTGAATCATATAACTGTCTGCATGCAGGCTGAGCTGAAGACGAAAGAAAGCCAAGTCGCCGATCTCCAAGATAATCTGAAATCCCAACAAGCTGAAACCTCCAAAGCAAAAGAGGAATTAACCAGCGCTTTAAGCGCCATGGAACAGCTTAAGGAGAACTTCAAGAAGAAGCGGGCGGATTGGGCCACTGAAAAATCCGCTTTAATCAAACGAGCAGAGATGCCGAGGCTGCACTAAAACCGGTGGCGGATGAACTGACCAGCATAAAGCGGCACGTGCATGCCATGACCACTGCTATCTTTGGTAAGCCGGTTTGACTTCTGAACTGATTCTGCCGTCTTACAGAGCTGCCGGTTTGTTAACCCTTTATGATATTTCAGGGACACGCATTGGTCACTTGGGGTCAGATGTGCGGAAGAAATTGAAAGCCGCCTATACGTTGGTCGAACAACTGTACACTGGTGCACAGCGGATCATCTGTACTGCATCCCACAACAAGCCGGCGCCCACCTTGATTCAGGACACTCTGATGAAACTGTCGGTGCTTCCTGCCCGGGTTGAAGAGCTGAAGAAATCTGCTGCTCGAACCGGTGCGATCAATGCCTTAATCCGGGCAAAAGCTTGGGTGCCGGATTTTGATCCTATTGAAGCGGCTCAGGGCTATCCCAGCTTGAAGGAAGACGGGTCAGAGTTTGGTGAAGCGGATCTGCGAGCAATAAACCGGGAGGTGCGTCCGCTAGCTTGTCAATTGGCTGAAGAAGCAGACTTGTCTCATTATCAAGCCCAATATGACAATCAAAACAAGCGAATAGCTGCACCAATTCATGAAGCGGAAAATCTTATCCCTCCAATCCGTAAGCATACTTACGCTCCCGATATTGAACCGTCGTTGCTGATCCATGATGAAGCTGTTTTTCAAGCATTAATGGGAATCAACTGGACAACTATTGATTTCCAGCCGCTGGGTAGAGAAACTGAAGCTGAAGCGGCGCAGGATGACCCACAACCATCAGGCCAGGCTGGTGACCAAGCTTGAACTGGAAGCCGGTTTCAAACTGCTTCTCCTTTGCAAAAAACAATGATCTTATTATGGGCACCGTGTTGCCTTGTAATAGGCTAGCTGATACTTTTCATGTTGATATGCCTTCGTGCATAATCGCTGCCACTTGCTCTTCCTTTGGGTGATGAACTTTCCAAAGTACTTTCTGCAATAAAAAATCTTCAAGTGCCACCGCGGTTGTACCGTCAGGCGGAATATGATGTCTACATACATGAAATCAAAACATCCGGAAAAAATATTAAGTATATGACCAAATTTTTGAGATACATAATACCTGCCACCGTTGAGCGTGAAGTTGGCTTGGCCAATCTTGAAGCGGAGTTTTATAAACCCACACTGTTGGAGGAGATAGCAGCTCCCATATATATATATATGACACCGGTTTACCATGTAAACCGTGCCGGGTTATAATAAACACTGTGTTACTCCATAAGAGGATGTTAACAAAAAGATCAAACCGGGCAAATAGTCTCCGGATTGAAATGAACCGTGTTCCATCAATTGACAGTGTGAACCGGTTGAAAACTTTGTCGGTTTAAAAAACGCAATAAAAATAAAGAAATACCTTTCAAAGAAAAGTGTGAAGCAAAGGCAATGACAAAACCGTTTGCAAAAAAGGGCTTATTTGAGTTGATCAGATGGCGTTACCATGGCCAAACACGACCAAGCTCCCGATAGGTGTAACTATGGTTCTAGTCAGCCAGGTCCCCAAATGAAACCGTGGCATTTATGCCGATCAAGTGGCATGGCAATGGTTCGGGTTCGACCAAGCCCCCAAGTGATTCTGTGGCCTTAGGCCGATCAAGAGGCATGACTGGTTCAGACGTGACCAAGTCCCCAAGTGATCTGGTGGCTCTCGCCTATCAAGAGGTATTGTATTGGTTCGGACACGACCAAACCCCCAAGTGATATAACATGATGCTTTTAAAAAGCTAACTCAAGGGGTAAACCGGAGGCCGCTTTAGAACAACTCCGTGTAACCACACATGATGTAAAAGAACAGATACCCCGCTTTAGCTGAGGTTCCGGTTTATTATATTTAATCATAATATATACATCATCGTAATATGTACATAAGTAGAGCCAATGGCTTAGGTATAGTAAGGCCGAAGATGAGCTATGTTCCACGGCCTATTGGTCTCCTCCTCTGATGTACGTGAGTCCTTATGCTCTGGAATATCGATCAGATAGTATGACCCGTTGTGCAGATTCTTGCTGACCACGAAAGGCCCCTCCCAAGGTGGGGATAGCTTATGCATATCAGTCTGATCTTGGATGAGCCGAAGCACCAAATCTCCTTCCTGAAAGGTTCTGGTTCTGACTCGGCGACTGTGATAACGACGAAGATCCTGTTGGTAAATCACCGAGCGGGCAGCTGCTATGTCACGTTCTTCATCCAACAGGTCCAAAGCATCTTGCCGTGCTGTCTCATTGTCCGCTTCAACATAAGCCGCCACACGGGGTGAATCATGACGGATATCACTGGGGAGAACCGCCTCCGCTCCGTAAACCATGAAGAACGGTGTGTATCCTGTTGATCTGTTGGGTGTAGTATTGATGCTCCATAACACAGATGGTAACTCTTCTACCCAACAACCCGGTGTTCTCTGCAAAGGAACCATAAGCCGGGGCTTGATGCCTCTCAAGATCTCTTGATTAGCCCTTTCTGCTTGACCATTGGACTGTGGATGTGCCACCGATGAAACGTCGAGCCGGATGTGCTCCCGTTCGCAGAACTCCTTCATGGCACCTTTGGACAAATTGGTACCATTATCTGTGATGATACTGTGTGGAAAGCCAAACCGGAAAATCACTTTTTTATGAACTGAACCGCCATGGCCGCATCACACTTGCTAACAGGTTCTGCCTCCACCCACTTTGTAAACTTGTCAACCGCCACCAGGAGGTGGGTCTTCTTATATTTGGACCTTTTGAAAGGCCCAACCATATCCAGCCCCCAAGTCGCAAATGGCCAAGTAATTGGAATCATTCTCAATTCTTGAGCCGGTACATGAGCACGTCTTGAAAACTTTTGGCAACCATCACATCGTCTGACCAGATCCTCCGCATCAGCATGAGCAATTAACCAATAGAAGCCATGGCGAAACGCTTTAGCCACCAGACATTTTGAACCGGCGTGGTGACCACAATCTCCTTCGTGGATCTCACGCAAAATTGCACGGCCTTCTTCAGGAGACACACAGCGTTGAAACGCCCCTGACACACTGCAATGATGCAACTCGCCGTTGATAATAGTCATGGACTTGGATCACCGGATTATCTGTCGGGCCAGAGTCTCATCCTCTGGTAACTCGCCCCGGTTCTTGTACGCCAGGTAAGGAAGCGTCCAATCTAGAATAACATGAAGAGCTGCCACCAATTGAGCCTCCGGATCAGGAATAGCCAAATCCGCTCCACAGTGGGCGCCAACTGTCGTGGTTTTGTCACGGCAGATGTCCTAGAGAAAGGACTTAGTCGTGGAGCCATCGCGACGGGTTAGCTTGAAGGGGTTAAAGCGGACACAGGGACGCAAGAGAGTTTATACTAGTTCGGCCCCTTCGATGAAGGTAAAAGCCTACGTCTAGTTGTGATGGAATTGATGGGGTTTCGATGACTAGGGAGCAAACAAGCTTCGCCTATGTCTCGAGTTGTTGTCTCTTGTCCTTGAACCGCCGCCGGGTCGTCCCCTTATATACACGGGTGACGCCCGTCGGTTTACAGAGTCCCAATACCGGCTCATAGATGTGTCCGGTTTGGTCTCTACTTATTCCTAACTTACAATACAAGTTAACTACTAACGCCGGTTTACAGCTACAGGCCTTGAACCGACCATGGGCCTTTAGCCCTTATCTGCCTTCTCGGGCTTTAACATACTTAACTACTGACGAAGTTAATCCGGCCCAGTTAGGCCGGTTTACGCCCAGTAGTAATATCCCCAACAACCAGGGTAATAAATACCGGTTCGGTTGCTAAGTGTTAGTAACTCAAAATAAAAGGCTGCGGAGACTAGCTAAAGGTGAGATGGCGATATGTGTTGGAAGTGTTTCCAAGGTTGATGTGATCAAACATCGCATGCTCCCTCTACCATCGGGATTGGTGTTAAACCTAAATAATTGTTATTTGGTGTTTGCGTTGAGCATAGACATGATTGGATTATGTTTATCGCAATACTGTTATTCATTTAAGGAGAATAATGGTTACTCTATTTATTTGAATAATACCTTCAATGGTCTTGCACCTAAAATGAATGGTTTATTGAATCTCGATCGTAGTGATACACATGTTCATGCCAAAAGATATAAGATAGTAATGATAGTACCACATACTTGTGGCACTGCCATTTGAGTCATATTGGTATAAAACGCATGAAGAAGCTCCATGGTGATGGATCTTTGGACTCACTCGTTTTTTAAAAGATTGAGACATGCGAACCATGTCTATTGGTAGATATGCATGAAGAAACTCCATACAGATGGATCATTTGGACTCACTTGATTTTGAATCACTTGAGACATGCAAATCATACCACATGGGCAAGATGACTGAAAGGCCTCGTTTTCAGTAAGATGGAACAAGAAAGCAACTCATTGGAAGTAATACATTTTGATGTGTGCACTCCAATGAGTGCTGAGGAACGCAGTGGATATCGTTATGTTCTTACTTCACAGATGATTTGAGTAGATGTTGAGTATATTTACTTTATGAAACACAAGTCTGAATTATTGAAAGGTTTAAGTAATTTCAGAGTGAAGTTGAAGATCGTCGTGACAAGAGGATAAAATGTCTATGATATGATCATAGAGATGAATATCTGAGTTACGAGTTTGGCACACAATTAAGACATTGTCGAAATTGTTTCACAACTAATATCGCCTGGAACACCATAGTGTGATGGTGTGTCCGAACATCATAACTGCACCCTATTGGATATGGTGCATACCATGATGTCTCTTATCGAATTACCACTATCGTTTATGGGTTAGGCATTAGAGACAACCGCATTCACTTTAAATAGGGCACCACGAAATTCCGTTGAGACGACACCATATGAACTATGGTTTAGAGAAACCTAAGTTGTCATTTCTTAAAAGTTTGGGGTTGTGAAGCTTATGTGAAAAAGTTTCAGGCTGATAAGCTCGAACCCAAAGCGGATAAATGCATCTTCATAGAATACCCAAAATAGTTGGGTACACCTCCTATTTCAGATCCGTAAGCAAAAGTGATTGTTTCTAGAAACAGGTCCTTTCTCGAGGAAAAGTTTCTCTTGAAAGAATTTAGTGGGAGGATGGTGGAGGCTTGATGAGGTTATTGAACCGTCACTTCAACTAGTGTGTAGCAGGGCGCAAGAAGTTGTTCATGTGGCACCTACACCAATTGAAGTGGAAGCTTATGATAGTGATAATGAAACTTCAGATCAAGTCACTACCAAACCTCGTAGGTCGACAAGGATGTGTGCTACTTCAGAGTGGTACGTAATCCTGTCTTGTAAGTCATGTTGCTAGACAACAATGAACCTACGAGCTATGGAGAAGCGATGGTGGGCCCGGATTCCAATGAATGGCTCGAGGCCATAAAATCCAAGAGAGGGTCCATGTATAAAACAAAGTATAGACTTTGGAAGAACTACTTGATGGTCGTAAGGCTGTTGGGTGCAGATGGATTTTAAAAGGAAGATGGACAATGATGGTAAGTGTCACCATTAAGAAAGCTCGACTTTTTGTTAAGATGTTTTCCGACAAGTTCAAGGAGTTGACTACGATGAGACTTTCTCACTCGTAGAGATGCTAAGAGTATGTTGGACTTATGTTAGCAGTTACTGCATTATTTATGAAACCTTGCAGATAGGATGTCAAAACATTGTTTTCTCGACGATTTTCTTGAGCAAAGGTTGTATCTGATACAACCAGAAGGTTTTGTCAATCCTGAAAGATGCTAACAAGTATGCAAAGCTCCAGCAATCCTTCTAAGCACTGGAGTAAGCATCTCGGAGTTGGAATGTACGCTTTGATGAGATGATCAAAGAATTTTGGTTTATACAAAGTTTATGAGAAACTTGTATTTCCAAAGAAGTGAGTGGGAGCACTATAGAATTTTTTATGAGTATATGTTGTTAGCATATTGTTGATCAGAAATGATGTAGAATTTCTGGAAAGCATACAGGGTTATTTGAAAAGTGTTTTTCAATGGAAAACCTGGATTAAGCTACTTGAACATTGAGCATCAAGATCTATAAGGATAGATCAAAAACGCTTAATAGTACTTTCAAATGAATACATATCGTGACAAGATTTTGAAGGAGTTCAAAATAGATCATCAAAGAAGGAGTTCTTGGCTGTGTTACAAGGTGTGAGTATTGAGTAAGACTCAAGACCTGACCACGGCAGAAGAGAGAGAAAGGACGAAGGTCGTCCCATATGCTTTAGACGTAGGCTCTACAGTATGCTATGTTGTGTACCGCACCTGAAGTGTGCCTTGCCATGAGTCAGTCAAGGGGTACAAGAGTGATCCAGGAATGGATCACATTACAGCGGTCGAACTTATCCTAAATAACTAGTGGACTAAGGAATTTTCTCGATTATGGAGGTGGTAAAAGAATTCGTCGTAAAGGGTTACGTCGATGCAAACTTTGACACTAATCCGGATGACTCTGAGTGGTAAACCGGATTTGTATAGTAGAGCAGTTGTTTGGAATAGCTCCAACTAGCGCGTGGTAGCTGCATCTACAAGATGACATAGAGATTTGTAAAGCACACACGGATCTGAAAGGTTCAGACCCGTTGACTAATAACCTCTCTCACAAGCGAGATATGAACAAACCCCATGGGTGTTGGATTCATTACAATCACATAGTGATGTGAACTAGATTATTAACTCTAGTGCAAGTGGGAGACTGTTGGAAATATGCCCTAGATGCAATAATAAAATGGTTATTATTGTATTTCCTTGTTCATGATAATTGCCTATTGTTCATGCTATAATTGTATTAACTGGAAACCGTAATACATGTGTGAATACATAGACCACAACATGTCCCTAGTAAGCCTCTAGTTGACTAGCTCGTTGATCAATAGATGGTTATGGTTTCCTGGCCATGGACATTGGATGTCATTGATAACGGGATCACATCATTAGGAGAATGATGTGAAGGACAAGACCCAATCCTAAGCATAGCACAAGATCGTGTAGTTCGTTTGCTAAGAGCTTTTCTAATGTCAAGTATCATTTCCTTAGACCATGAGATTGTGCAACTCCCGGATACCGTAGGAATGCTTTGGGTGTACCAAACGTCACAACATAACTGGGTGGCTATAAAGGTGCACTACAGGTATCTCCGAAAGTGTCTGTTGGGTTGGCACGAATCGAGACTGGGATTTGTCACTCCGTATGATGGAGAGGTATCTCTGGGCCCACTCGGTAATGCATCATCATAATGAGCTCAATGTGACTAATGAGTTAGCCACAGGATCATGTGTTACGGAACGAGTAAAGTGACTTGCCGGTAACGAGATTGAATGAGGTATTGGGATACCGACGATCGAATCTCGGGCAAGTAACATACGATTGACAAAGGGAATTGTATACGGGATTGATTGAATCCCCGACATCGTGGTTTATCCGACGAGATCATCATGGAATATGTGGGAGCCACTATGGGTATCCAGATCCCGCTATTGGTTATTGGCCGGAGAGATGTCTCGGTCATGTCTGCATGGTTCCCGAACCCGTAGGGTCTACACACTTAAGGTTCGGTGACGCTAGAGTTGTTATGGGAAATAGTATGTGGTTATCGAAGGTTGTTCGGAGTCCCGGATGAGATCCTGGACATGACGAGGAACTCCGGAATGGTCCGAAGGTGAAGATCGATATATTGGACGAAGGGTATTGGAGTCCGGAATTGTTCTGGGAGTACCGGGTGACGACCAGCGTGACCGAAAGGTGTTTCGAAGGTCCCGGCAAGCGTTGGGGGGCCTTATGGGCCAAGGGGAGGGGGCGCATCAGCCCACTAAGGGGCTGTGCGCCCCTCCCACCCCATCTCACGTAACGTGGAGAGGTGGGGGCGCCTCCCCTAGGGCAGCCACCCCTCCCAGCTTGGGGGGGCAAGTTTCCTAGGGGTGGGGGCGCCCAAACCCATCTAGGGTTTCCCCTGTGGCCGCCACCCCTCCCCTAGGGAACCCTAGGGCGCCTCCTCCACCCCCCTTCCCCCTATATATAGTGAGGGAGAGAGAGGGCAGCCGCACCCCTTCCCTGGCGCAGCCCTCTCCTCCTCCAACTCTTCCTTCTCCTCCGTAGAGCTTGGCGAAGCCCTGCAGGAATACCACAAGCTCCACCACCACGCCGTCGTGCTGCCGGAGTTCTCCCTCAACTTCTCCTCTCCCCTTGCTGGATCAAGAAGGAGGAGACGTCCCCAGGCTGTACGTGTGTTTGAACGCGGAGGCGCCATCCGTTCGGCGCTAGATCGGATCTTCCGTGACTTGAATCGCCGCGAGTACGACTCCATCAACCGCGTTCTTGTAACGCTTCCGCTTAGCGATCTTCAAGGGTATGAAGATGCACTCCCTCTCTCTCGTTGCTAGCATCTCCTAGATTGATCTTGGTGACACGTAGGAAAATTTGAATTATTGCTACGTTCCCCAACACGCCCCCCTTTAGGGTTCCCCCCAAACCCTAGGCGCATGGGCCCTAGGGGGATGGCGCCCAGCCCACTAGGGGCTGGTTCCCTTCCACCTACAGCCCATAAGACCCTCCGGGGCAGGTGGACCCTCCCGGTGGACCCCCGGAACCCCTCCGATGGTCCCGGTACAATACCGGTATACCCCCGAATATTTTCGGTGACCGTATGATGACTTCCCATATATAAATCTTCACCTCCGGACTACTCCGGAACTCCTCGTGACGTCAGGGATCTCATACGGGACTCCGAACAACATTCGGTAATCACATACAAATCTTCCTAATAACCCTAGCGTCATCGAACCTTAAGTGTGTAGACCCTACGGGTTCGGGAACCATGCAGACACGACCGAGACAACTCTCCAGCCAATAACCAACAGCGGGATCTGGATACCCATGTTGGCTCCCACATGTTCCACGATGATCTCATCGGATGAACCACGATGTCGAGGATTCAAGCAATCCCGTATACAATTCCCTTTGTCAATCGGTACGTTACTTGCCCGAAATTCGATCGTCAGTATCCCAATACCTCGTTCAATCTCGTTACCGGCAAGTCACTTTACTCGTTGCGTAACACATCATCCCATGACCAACCCTTAGTCACATTGAGCTCATTACGATGATGTCTTACCGAGTGGGCCCAAAGATACCTCTCCGTCATACGGAGTGACAAATCCCAGTCTCGATTCGTGCCAACACAACAGACACTTTTAGAGATACCCGTAGTGCACCTTTATAGTCACCCAGTTACGTTGTGACGTTTGGCACACCCAAAGTATTCCTACAGTATCCGGGAGTTGCACAATCTCATGGTCTAAGGAAAAGATACTTGACATTAGAAAAGATTTAGCAGACGAACTACACGATCTTGCGCTATGCTTAGGATTGGGTCTTGTCCATCATATCATTCTCCTAATGATGTGATCTCGTTATCAATGACATCCAATGTCCATGGTCAGGAAACCGTAACCATCTATTAATCAACGAGCTAGTCAACTAGAGGCTCACTAGGGACATGTTGTGGTCTATGTATTTACACATGTATTACGATTTCCGGATAATACAATTATAGCATGAACAATAGACAATTATCATGAACAAGGAAATATAATAACCATTTTATTATTGCCTCTAGGGCATATTTCCAACAGTATGAGCTAACATACTCTCTCTACTTGGATCATATGCAATTATGATTGGAACTCTAGCAAGCATCCGCAACTACTAAAGATCATTAAGGTCGTGAAACCCAACCATAGCATTAAGTATCAAGTCCTCTTTACTCCCATACGCAACAATCCACTTATCCGTGTTTAGGTTTCTATCACTCCCACAACCGATAATAAGCGAATCATGAATATATTGCAACACCCTACAACGGAGACCCCTTCGTTTGCGCGACAAGGAGGGATCGTAGGACAACACCATAAATAAAATATACACTCATACCAACCAAGATCACGATTAACCCATAGGACAAAACGGATATACTCAAACATCATAGGATACCCAAATATCATTGGAAAATAATATATGGAGTTGAGCACCATGTATTTAAAAAATTGACCATGTATTTAAAAATGAATATTTTTTATCATGTATATAAAAATGTTAATCAAGCATTTGTAAAAATGTTGAGCAAGTATTTAAAAAATGTTAATCAAGCATTTGAAAAATATTGAACAAGTACTCGAAAAATGTTAATAAAGCATTTGGAAAATGTTAAATGTGTATAGAACAAATATTGACCATCTACTAAAAAATAATTAAACAATTTGACCATGTATATAAAAAAGATAATCAAGCATTTGAAGAAATATTGAAAAAGTATTTGAAAATTTTTAACCAATCATTTAGAAAATGTCAAATATGTATAGGAAAAATGTGACCATGTATTAAAAATGATGAAAAACTCGATCATGTATATAAAAATGTTAATCAAGCATTTGAAAAAATGTTGAACAAGTATTTAAAAATTGTTAATCAAGCATTTAAAAAATGTTAAATGTCTGTAGAAAAGATAATGAACATCTATTAAAAAATGGCAAAACAATTTGATCATGTATATAAACATGTTAATCAAGCATTTTGGAAAATTTTGAACAAGTATTTGAAAAGTGTTAATCAAGCATTTAGAAAATGTTAAATGTATACAGAAAAAATGTTGACCTTTTATTAAAAAATGACAAAAAAATTAATATTGTATATGAAAATGTTAATAAAGCATTTGGAAAAATATTAAACAAATATTACAAAATTATTAATCAAGCATTTAAAAAATGTTAAATGCAGATAAAAAGATGTTGATCATGTATTAAAAATATGTTAATCATTTAGTTGAAAATGTTAATCAGGTATTTAAATAAAATGTTAAAATGTATAGATAAATTTTTTGACTATGTATTGAAAAAATATTAATAAAGGATTTGAAATATGTTAAAAGAACATTGACCATCTATTCAAGAAAATGTTAAACTTGTGTTTAAAAGATGTTAAACATGTATTACAAAAATTTATTAGATATATATGAAAAATATGAATAAAAACAGTGAAATCCCGAGGGAAAACAAAAAGAGAAAACAGATGAAGAACAAGAAAGAACAAAACAAAACCGACGAAAAATAAAGAATAGAAAAATGTAATTGAAAACAGAAAAAGAAACAAGGAAATCGAAGCAAAACAAAGAAAAGAAAAAGCCCAATAAGAACAGTTAAAATAAATAAAGAAAAAATGTGAGAATGTAGAAACAAACGAACAAGCCAATAAGAAAAATAAAGAAAAACAGAACACATAAGAACCCAATGAAAATTCGGCTTTTTTCCCTTTATAAGTAGATCGCGCCATACTATTTTCACAAACCCGATGGTGGTTCCCTAACTTCGAAATTACTAGTTAAGGAGTACTCATTGCAAAGATCACTCCAACATCTCAAGTTGTGACAAGTAGTGCACATGCAACACGCTACTTGTCGCAATCTGGAACTTTTCTCTTTTTTCGTTGATCCGTTTATTCAAAACGTATTATCTCTACGTCCAAATCTCAAACCGTCTTTATCGTTAGATTCCTCGCACCGAGATCTTCGAAACTAGATCTCATGTTGATAGGTTTTGACAAACTTTTTTTACGAAAAAACCGGCCGATAAAAACCAACGGGGAGCATGGGTTTTTTCCCTTTCCGAAAGAGGCATGCCCGTGTCTCTCACAAAATCACAACCGTGCCTCTCCCGGAAGCAGAATCGTGACTTTCGCGGAAGGAAAAAAAAGATAAAATGCATTTTTTTCGTTTCCGAAGAGGCATGGCCGTGACTCTCGTGAAAGCACGCCCGTGCCTCTCGTGGAAGCAAAACCATGACTCTCGCGAAAGGAAAAAAAACAAAAAACGCGTTTTTTTCATTTCCGAGAGGCACGGCCGTGACTCTCGCGAAAGCACAACCGTGTCTCTCGCAGAAGCAAAACCGTGACTCTCGCGAAAGGAAAAAAAACAGAAAATGCATTTTTTCCCGTTTCCGAGAGGCTCGGTCTTGACTCTCGCCAAAGCAAAACCGTGACTCTCGTAAAAGGAAGAAAAAAACGCTTTTTTGGCGTAAAAAAATTTTAAAAAAAAATTTGATCGAAAAGCTAAGGAAGACAGATGGAAAACCAAAACGTCAAAAAAATCAGAAAAAAGTCGTTTAAATAGCTGAAAACACGTGGAAAAAATAAAAAAATCCAAAAAAAGCGCCCAGAGCGCAACACGTGACAAATGGCTGAGAGCACATCAAATGACGCTAATCGTTGCGAGTCTCCCAAAAGAGCGCTCGTTAACTAGTGGCTCCCAACTTTTTTTTTTTTTGAGAATCTCACAAAGCTTTATTACTGAATCATAATGTTCATAGGTACAAAAAGAAAATCGCCGGGTTGTCCTAGCCAAGTGTGTCGGCCAAACCCTAAAGATAACGCATGCTTTGCGAGATTATGGGCCTCCGTATTGGAGGTCCTATACTCATGAGTAAACGAACATGAAATAAAGGTAGTTGCTCTAGTCTTGATTTCCTCGATAATGGCTCCAAATTCTGCTGAGCTTCCCTGTCTGATTGCATCTACCACCACCTTGCAATCGGAGGCAACAAATAAATGGTTGATATAGAGATCTTCTGAAAGTGCTAATGCCTCCCGAACTAATTTGCAGCGCTGCCGCCTATCGTGCTGGAGACGCAATGGGCCGGCCTGTAACTGTAGATGTTTAGGGCGAGATATCCTACAGTGTCGCCACGCTGACGCTGACAGGCCGGCTGGCGTTTCGAGAACAGTGCACCGCTGATGTGTGGGTAAACTCGTCATCTGCATCAACGGCTAACAACGAGCTCTATCCCGCAGCAGCTAGCAATGCCCGCCACCATGCCGCTAACCTTGTCCCCGCCCCGCCTCCTCCTCCACCACCACCGCCACGGCCAAGCCAAGCTCCAGCAGCAGCGCTCCACCGCCGGCTTCGCGGTCCTCCCGCGCCGCGCCGCTCGGCTCCGCTGCGCCCCCGACGAGGTCGCGGCCACAGCCGCCGAGCCCGAGCAGCAGGGGGAGGAGGAGGAGTTCGTGCTCCTCGCCTCCAACCGCAGCGACTTCAACGAGGTCATCATGGTCATCGACTCGCCCTCCAACCGCTACCTCGTCCTCGACCCCAGCCGTAAGTGTCACCGCTTGCTCGGCAGACTTGGGTCGAGTTGGTTTCTGAATCTGAATACAGTGCGTTCGACCTCTGTCTCCTGCAGGGAATGTCCACAGCATTCTCCCCAAGAAGAGCGCCTGGACCAATTCCTACTGGGTAGGTATCTGAACAGAATTTAGATGAGACGACATTTTGATTAATGCTCTACCATCCGTGACCTGAGCATGTATGAGTACACAATTGTTATAAGCATATTATCGAGCACCTGGTAGGCATTAGGACCATTATGCTCGATGCTGCCAGTATGGCTGTTACCATGGGAAATGCACTCCAATCTTAAATTTTTGGTATGGGAACAGAAACGATGTTTTTATCCAACTGGATTTTTTACACGGCCGATGTTTTCATCGCCCGGAAATATGTTTTATCGCACAGAAAAAATGTTTTAATCGTCTTCCAACACCGTGTTCAATTGCTCAAAGCAGCTATTGGATGTAAATTCTTATAACATGTTTGCTTTTGCTATCATTCAGGATGAGTTCGTCAGCCTACCTCCCGTTGTTCCACGTGGTCCTGTTGCACTTCTAGGTTTGGTAAACCCCTTCTCTGACATTTCTCAGCTATACTCCTGTTCTTTATTGTTTCTGTGAAGCTGCTTCTGGGATTACATCCTATAGTATGCTTAGGGGGAGTTGAGGAGATGTTTTACACACTAGTACTTTTCTATTCCACAAGTTGCAATGAGTCTGTATAGAGTATTGTGCATCACAATTCCTTGTAAGAACAGTAGGTGATCTATTTACACAAGCAACATAGTGTCATAGGCTCATAGCGCTCCTTATTTAAATAATTAGCTCTTCACACACTTGCAGATGTGATTCATTTCTTCTCTACATGCTTCTTTCAGGGTGCTGGGACAGCAGCACATATGATGCTAGAAGTTTGGCCCTGGATACAACTTATTGGATGGGAGATTGATCCGACGGTGAAAACTGTTCTCACTGTCCTTTCATTTGTTTACTGATCACATGACTTAAGTCTGCAGAATTTTTCCAATTTCGTCATACAGCAGTCTTGGAAACTTGTCAGAAGAGCATTAATTTTTTGTAATGTTGGTTATGCTATTTCAAGCACACTTGCATTACCAGGATTGTGTGACTGGTTATGCTATTACAACTATTCATGTTTTTCAGCCTCGTTTCTTCAGATTTTTGCTTTTCGTAATCATACAGCCATCTGTTTATATTTTCCTAACTGACATCCCTGCAAAACTGTATCGTTTCATGACAGATAATTGAATTGTCGAGGGATTATTTTGGTATGTCCAATTTAGAGAAGACCACGGAATTAGGTGGTTCACTTTCGGTGCGTATAGGC
Organism: Triticum aestivum; assembly: GCF_018294505.1. Classification (NCBI taxonomy): domain Eukaryota; kingdom Viridiplantae; phylum Streptophyta; class Magnoliopsida; order Poales; family Poaceae; genus Triticum; species Triticum aestivum. The sequence continues at coordinate 663,876,833 of NC_057806.1, forward strand.
GATGCACTTTCCCCATCAGCTACAGTTGAAGGAGGATTTGCTGGTGAACATCTGATCTGATGCAAACATAATGCATGTCTTACTGCCTTATTGGAATTGAATTATGACATGCTCTTAGTAATCAGTTTTTCAATAATTATCTGTAATAAATTTTAGACTCTGTTATTATGTTAGTGTTTCGAATGCCTTTAATTAGCTTTTCAAAGCATTTTAAGTTTTCAGTTTCGGGAACTGACTTGCAATAGGCTGACGGTACCTTGCTCATGCCTGCAGGCGTTGTTGTTGATTTATTTGCTGATGGAAAAGTCTTACCTCAGCTACAAGAAGTAAATATCCCATGCCTTTTTAATTCATTTGTTATTATTCTCTATTTCTACCATGGCTCGTTTGTATTTTTCACTATATATATTTACCTCGTGCTCCTTCCGGAACACATCAGAGTCATATTGTTATATGGTATAGCATGCAGGAACCACCATAGCTCCACAACAAATATCTTTGTGCTTGTGAATTTGAACTGTTATCATGCTGTATTAATGAGTGCACAAACTCAGTTCAGTCTGGTATTTAATTTACCGACGTAGAAAATGTGCTTACACATCCCAAAGTAAATACTAGAGCACATGCAAATGCATAAAAGTGATCTAGGACCTCGAGGATCTCTGCTCTAGGGAGATGCTAACAAAAGTTAGCTACTTCTTGCAACCTTAGCAACTCTCGTGTTCGAGGAAACATTGGTGTGTTCAAGAATACTCTGATATGATGCTTATACCAAACTAAATTTATATAAAGCTTTTGTATTCTTATGACAAAACGTACTTCTGAGATTTGTAAGTTCTTGGGTGCTATATTTGTATGGAGTATTTACTTCATTCACCAAACTACATAGTACACTCTGATTTGCGCTGGGTTTAATGTAATGTCAACATTGTCACAGGCTGAAACTTGGCTAGAGATTGCAAAAAAGCTCATGCCAGATGGTCGAATCATGGTCAACTGCGGCGGAGCAGATACCCCCGTATCTCTTGCTGCTGACACGGGTGTTTCGTCTTGGGTCCAGAATCCTACAATCAAGGCTCTGTGCTCCGCGTTCCCTGGGCAGGTAAGAGTAATAGTTACCAGACCACTGAAACTATATATTTTCGACTGTTGGTGCGAAATGATGTCCTGCTGATGATACGACCCTATATCGCAGCTAAACTGGAAGAGACTTTCGGAGAAGGAGAGTGTAAACTACGTCGCGTTGACGGGTCCCCTTCCAGACCTGGAGGAGTGGTCAACCTCGGTTCCTAGCGAGCTAAGCCCAAGAGTGAAACAATGGGTGCCTTGCGAGCTCGCGTGAGGATGTGCGTTTTCTTCTGGTTGCACCTTTACTTGCTTCTACAACTTTGTCTGTCTCCTCCCTCCACGGTCCTTTTAAGGTAGTAAGTAGTTGCTGCAGCCAGTACATACCGTACACTTGATTATTTTGAATTATGTTAATCGTTGAATTGTTACTTGCTCAAGGTGTACATAAGGCCATCTGTCTGCATCTGAAGAAGTACCATATCATAGCAGCACTCACATGTCCAAGGAGGGAATTGCAGTGGGGAAGGTAGTCTATCTGGCTCCAGAAGCTTGAAGAACAGCACGCTACAATTTTTGGCATGTCCTGCTGACCTGCTGTTGATTGCCGTTCATCATTCCATGTCTTGATAGTGTTGCAAAGTGTCAAGTTCAGTCGCTGATTAGTAAGCGCGCGTTACATCCCTTTGTTTTTTTAGGTAACAACTTGTTTTTCCTGCTGTTTAAACGACCGATTCGTGCCGCGGCTGAGCTGAATCAAAGCCAGCCACAGTTTGCAGTCTTTTGCCAGGGTAATGTTGTTGTTCAACATCAGGTTCTTACACGGCTACATAATTGTTATACTGGTGGTGGCGCTGCGCAAGTAGGCCGTGAAGCATTACCTCTCGCTTACGGCAAGTGAGCTGGGGTTAGAGTTAAGTCTCTTAGTATGTAATCCTTTCGGTATGTTCGATGAAGTCGTCTCCTTTCGTGCGCATTGTGTTTGTGATGAACTGACGCATGATCTCGAACAAATTCTCGCGTGAAATATATTTTTTAATTATCCAATATCGTTTAGGGGATCTGTTCAGGCTGAAGCTTTTGCAACCCGTAAAACCAGTTTCGGGGTACCGCAAGTTGGTTTTACGGTTTGGGATTTTTAGTGGATCTCTGCTAGAGATGCTCTAAGCGGTAGGTTACTGCAGCCGCGTGTTGATCATGCGTTGTCAGTAAAGGCGTCACTATTGAGAGTTTTTGACGAGAAAGGAACCAGTCAATGAGATAAAGTTTAACATGCTGATATGAAGAATTAGTTTTCTTTTTCGAAAAGGGGGGCTCCCTGGCCTCTGCATCAGAGTGATGCATACGGCCATCTTATTAACCAAATAACAAAAGGTGTCAACAAGGTTCCAAAGTCTCCAGTTGATAGAAGGAAAATGCAGCTCACACAGAGCTTAAAAAGGCTAGATACACAAACTAGTCACAAAAAGATGCCACAACCGGCTGGCTAAAAATAGATAGGTAAACTAATTGCCTATCCTATTACATGACCGCCATCCAAACCGGTTGAAGATATCCCGAGCTATCATCTCCCAACGAAAAGATCCAGTAACCAAACGCTCCCTGGCCTCCATCGGAGTGAGTAGCGACCACGAACGGATCACTGCCATAGCTCGGAAAATAACCTGCAAAAAATGAATCTGTGATGTTCTGTTAAAAACCAAATCATTTCTGCAATTCCAGATAGTCCACAACAAAGCGCAAACTCCAACCCGAATATGTCTTGCTAAGTCAGGCTCAACCCCATTAAGCCATGTCCCAAATAATGCATTGACCGAAGTCGGTGGAGTAATATTAAAAGCAATATGGACAGTCCGTCAAAGGACTTTGGCCAACGGACAATCAAAGAATAAATGCTTAATCGTCTCATCCCGATCACAGAAACTACACCTAGTAGGTCCTGTCCAATTACGCTTTATCAAGTTGTCCTTTGTTAAAATAGCTTGTTTATGGACAAACCACATAAATACTTTAATTTTTAAAGGAACTTTGACTGCCCAAACATACTTGGAAGTTGGAATGGAGTTCGAATTAATAACATCAATATACATTGATTTAACTGTAAATACTCTAGACCTAGTCAACTTCCAGCGTAATTCATCGGGTTGGTGAGAAAGTTGAACATCCATCAGTCTCCTAACTAGATGGAGCCATTCTTCCCAACGATTGCCCGCTAGCGACCGTCTAAACTGAATATTAAGGGGGATAGATTGAAATACCGTTGCCACAAATACCTCACGTCGTTGAGCAATCCGATATAAAGACGGATATTGAATGGCTAAAGGTGAGTCGCCAAGCCAAGTATCCTCCCAGAAACGTGTACTTGCCCCGTTTCCAATAACAAATTTCGTCCTATTGAACATTTATTGTTTGACTTTCATTAGTCCTTTCCAGAAAGGCGAATCAGTCGGTCTGACTGTGACCTGGGACAATGTTTTAGTCTGGAGGTACTTGCTGCGGAGGATCTGCGCCCACATGGCCTCAGTCCCGGAAAGAAAGCTTCCACAACCACTTACTAAGAAGGCATCTGTTCTTGACTTCAAGATTTTCAATACCAAGACCCCCTTGGTCTTTCGGTCGACAGATGATGTCCCATTTAGCAAGCCGGTATTTTCTTTTAAGATCATCACCCTGCCAGAAGAACGCGACCGATAGAAGTCCAGTCTTTTCCTAACACCAACTGGGACCTCAAAAAACGATAAGAGGAACATAGGCATACTCGTGAGCACCGAATTAATCAATATCAAACGGCCTCCGTATGACATGAGCTTACCCTTCCAGCAGCTCAGTTTTTTCTCAAATCGATCCTCGATGCACTTCCATTCTCTGTTTGTCAGCCTACGATGGTGTATCGGAATACCAAGGTATGAGAAAGGTAAACTCCCCAACTCGCACCCAAACAATTGCCTATAAGACTCCTGGTCATCTTTGGCTCTACCAAAGCAAAACAACTCGCTCTTATGAAAGTTAATCTTTAACCCGGTCAATTGTTCAAAAAGGCATAACACCAGCTTCATATTTATCGCCTTGGCCAAATCATGCACCATAAAGATGATTGTATCATCTGCGTATTGAAGGATGGAAACACCTCCATCAACAAGATGAGGTACCAAACCACCCACTTGACCATTTCCTTAGCCCTCCCTATCAAAATTGCTAACATATCCACCACAATGTTAAACAAGATAGGGGACATCGGATCTCCTTGTCTGAGGCCTTTATGTGTCTGGAAGTAATGACCTATATCGTCATTCACTTTAATTCCCACACTCCCTTTTTGCGTAAAGGATTCGACCTGTCGGCGCCAGGCTTCATCAAAACCCTTCATACGCAATGCCTGTTGGAGGAGTGGCCATTTGACCTTATCGTACGCTTTTTCAAAATCCACCTTAAAAATTACTCCATCTAATTTTTTGGAATGGATTTCATGGAGCGTTTCATAAAGAACAACCACCCCTTCAAGGATGTTCCTGTCCGGCATGAAAGTAGTTTGGGATTGTTTCACCACAGAATGCGCAATCTGTGTGAGCCTATTGGTCCCGACCTTGGTGAAGATTTTGAAACTAACATTGAGGAGGCAGATCGGTCTGAACTGCTCAATTCTCACAGCATCCGTTTTCTTAGGGAGCAATGTGATAGTTCCAAATTCAGGTGAAATAATTGAAGCTGTCCAGAGAAGAGATCATAAAACATAGGTAGTAAATCCCCCTTAATAATGTGCCAGCACTTTTTATAGAACTCAGCCGGGAACCCATCCGGTCCGGGAGCCTTATTGTTTTTCACTTGTGCAATAGCATCGAACACCTCCTTCTCTGAGAATGGGGCAACCAGGATATCATTATCAGCAGCAGACAGCTGAGGCACATCCTCAGTCCTGGACTCATCGAGGGACACACAATTATCCTCCAGAGGTCCAAATAACTGTCTATAATACTCAGTAATATAGGTTTTGAGATTATCTTGACCTAAAATCGTACCCTCATCCTGTTCAAGCTGAAAGATCCGCTTCTTTCTGTGCTTACCATTAGCAATGAGGTGAAAGAATTGAGTATTTGCGTCCCCTTGGACCACTTTGCGGACCTTAGCTCGCGAAGCCCACTTAAATTCTTCTTTGCGGAGAAGTTCTTTCAGCCTCTTCTCCGCCTCATTTTTGACCTGAAGCTCAGGAGGCAACAAAATCGCGGATTCAGCTTTTATGTCCAGGGCCTGTACAAGAGAAAGGAGCCTATCCTTCTCAATCTTATACACCCCACTGAGGTGCTTAGCCCAACCCCGTAAGAAACTTCTCAAATGCCTAATCTTATTCTGCCAACGCTCGACCGCCGTCCTTCCTCCTGTTGGGGAACGTTGCAGAAAACAAAAAAATTCCTACGGTTTCACCAAGATCCATCTAGGAGTTCATCTAGCAACGAGTGATTGGATTGCATCTACATACCTTTGTAGATCACGAGCGGAAGCGTTCAAAGAACGGGGATGAGGAAGTCGTACTCGACGTGATCCAAATCACCGGAGATCCTAGCGCCGAACGGACGGCACCTCCGCGTTCAACACATGTACGGTCAGCGTAACGTCTCCTCCTTCTTGATCCAGCAAGGGGGAAGGAGAGGTTGAGGAAGATGGCTCCAGCAGTAGCACGACGGCGTGGTGGTGATGGAGCTGCAGTACTCCGGCAGGGCTTCGCCAAGCTCTATGGAGGAGGAGGAGGTGTTGGAGAGGGAGAGGGAGGCACCAAAGGTGTAGGTAAGAGGTCCTCCATCCCCCCCACTATATATAGGGGGGCCTAAGGGGGGGGCGCCGGCCCTAGGAGATGCAATCTCCTAGGGGGCGGCGGCCAAGGGGTGGGGGGCTTGCCCCCCAAGCAAGGGGGTGCCCCCCTTTAGGGTTTCCCCCACCCTAGGCGCATGGGCCCTAGGGGAAGTGGCGCCCCAGCCCACTTTGGGCTGGATCCCTTCCCACTTCAGCCCATGGGGCCCTCCGGGATAGGTGGCCCCACCCGGTGGACCCCCTGGACCCTTCCGGTGGTCCCGGTACAATACCGATGACCCCGAAACTTGTCCCGATGGCCCAAATAGCACTTCCTATATATAATTCTTTACCTCCGGACCATTCCGGAACTCCTCGTGACGTCCGGGATCTCATCCGGGACTCCGAACAACATTCGGGTTACTGCATATACATATCCCTACAACCCTAGCGTCACTGAACCTTAAGTGTGTAGACCCTACGGGTTCGGGAGACATGTAGACATGACCGAGACGGCTCTCTGGTCAATAACCAACAGCGGGATCCGGATACCCATGTTGGCTCCCACATGCTCCTCGACGATCTCATCGGATGAACCACGATGTCGAGGATTCAAACAACCCCATATACAATTCCCTTCGTCAATCGGTATGTTACTTGCCCGAGATTCGATCGTCGGTATCCCAATACCTCGTTCAATCTCGTTACCGGCAAGTCACTTTACTCGTACCGTAATGCATGATCCCATGACCAGACACTTGGTCACTTTGAGCTCATTATGATGATGCATTACCGAGTGGGCCCAGTGATACCTCTCCGTCATACGGAGTGACAAATCCCAGTCTTGATCTGTGTCAACCCAACAGACACTTTCGGAGATACCCGTAGTATACCATTATAGTCACCCAGTTACGTTGTGACGTTTGGTACACCCAAAGCACTCCTACGGTATCCGGGAGTTACGCGATCTCATGGTCTAAGGAAAAGATACTTGACATTGGAAAACTCTAGCAAACGAACTATACGATCTTGTGCTATGTTTAGGATTGGGTCTTGTCCATCACATCATTCTCCTAATGATGTGATCTCGTTATCAATGACATCCAATGTCCATAGTCAGGAAACCATGACTATCTGTTGATCAACGAGCTAGTCAACTAGAGGCTTACTAGGGACATGTTGGTGTCTAAGTATTCACACATGTATTACGATTTCCGGATAACACAATTATAGCATGAATAAAAGACAATTATCATGAACAAGGAAATATAATAATAATCCTTTTATTATTGCCTCTAGGGCATATTTCCAACAGTCTCCCACTTGCACTAGAGTCAATAATCTAGTTACATTGTGATGAATCGAACACCCATGGAATTCTGGTGTTGATCATGTTTTGCTCTAGGGAGAGGTTTAGTCAACGGATCTGCTACATTCAGGTCCGTATGTACTTTACAAATATCTATGTCTCCATCTTGAACATTTTCACGAATGGAGTTGAAGCGACGCTTGATGTGCCTTGTCTTCTTGTGAAACCTGGGCTCCTTGGCAAGAGCAATAGCTCCAGTGTTGTCACAGAAGAGCTTGATCGGCCCCGACGCATTGGGTATGACTCCTAGGTCGGTGATGAACTCCTTCACCCAAATTGCTTCATGCGCTGCCTCCGAGGCTGCCATGTACTCCGCTTCACATGTAGATCCCGCCACGACGCTCTGCTTGCAACTGCACCAGCTTACTGCCCCACCATTCAAAATATACACGTATCCGGTTTGTGACTTAGAGTCATCCAGATCTGTGTCGAAGCTAGCGTCGACGTAACCTTTTACGACGAGCTCTTCGTCACCTCCATAAACGAGAAACATTTCCTTAGTCCTTTTCAGGTACTTCAGGATATTCTTGACCGCTGTCCAGTGTTCCTTGCCGGGATTACTTTGGTACCTTCCTACCAAACTTACGGCAAGGTTTACATCAGGTCTGGTACACAGCATGGCATACATAATAGAACCTATGGCTGAGGCATAGGGGATGACACTCATCTCTTCTATATCTTCTGCCGTGGTCGGACATTGAGCTGAGCTCAATTTCACACCTTGCAACACAGGCAAGAACCCCTTCTTAGACTGATCCATATTGAACTTCTTCAATATCTTATCAAGGTATGTGCTTTGTGAAAGACCTATGAGGCGTCTTGATCTATCTCTGTAGATCTTGATGCCTAATATATAAGCAGCTTCTCCAAGGTCCTTCATTGAAAAACTCTTATTCAAGTAGGCCTTAATGCTGTCCAAAAGCTCTATATCATTTCCCATCAAAAGTATGTCATCTACATATAATATGAGAAATGCTACAGAGCTCCCACTCACTTTCTTGTAAACGCAGACTTCTCCATAAGTCTGCATAAACCCAAACGCTTTGATCATCTCATCAAAGCGAATGTTCCAACTCCGAGATGCTTGCACCAGCCCATAAATCGAGCGTTGGAGCTTGCACACCTTGTCAGCATACTTAGGATCGACAAAACCTTCCGGCTGCATCATATACAATTCTTCCTTAAGGAAACCATTAAGGAATGCCGTTTTGACGTCCATTTGCCATATTTCATAATCATAGAATGCGGCAATTGCTAACATGATTCGGACGGACTTCAGCTTCGCTACCGGTGAGAAAGTCTCATCGTAGTCAACCCCTTGAACTTGTCGATAACCCTTAGCGACAAGCCGAGCTTTATAGATGGTCACATTACCATCCGCGTCTGTCTTCTTCTTAAAGATCCATTTATTTTCTATGGCTCGCCGCTCTACGGGCAAGTCAGTCAAAGTCCATACTTCGTTTTCATACATGGATCCTATCTCGGATTTCATGGCTTCCAGCCATTTGTCGGAATCCGGGCCCGCCATCGCTTCTTCATAGTTCGAAGGTTCACCGTTGTCTAACAACATGATTTCCAAGACAGGGTTGCCGTACCAATCTGGTGCGGAACGTGTCCTTGTGGACCTTCGAATTTCAGTAGGAGCTTGATCAGAAGTATCTTGATCATCATCATTAACTTCCTCTCTAGTCGGTGCAGGCACCTCAGGAACATTTTCTTGAGTTGCGCCATTTTCCGGTTCAAGAGGTAATACTTCATCAAGTTCTACTTTCCTCCCACTTACTTCTTTCGAGAGAAACTCCTTCTCTAGAAAGGATCCATTCTTGGCAACAAAGATCTTGCCTTCGGATCTGAGGTAGAAGGTATACCCAATAGTTTCTTTAGGGTATCCTATGAAGACGCATTTTTCCGACTTGGGTTCGAGCTTTTCAGGTTGAAGTTTCTTGACATAAGCATCGCATCCCCAAACTTTTAGAAACGACAGCTTAGGTTTCTTCCCAAACCATAATTCATACGGTGTCGTCTCAACGGATTTCGACGGAGCCCTATTTAAAGTGAATGCGGCAGTCTCTAAAGCATAGCCCCAAAAAGATAGCGGTAAATCGGTAAGAGACATCATAGATCGCACCATATCTAATAGAGTGCGATTACGACGTTCGGACACACCATTACGCTGAGGTGTTCCAGGCGGCGTGAGTTGTGAAACTATTCCACATTTTCTTAAGTGTGTGCCAAACTCGTGACTCAAGTATTCTCCTCCACGATCTGATCGCAGGAACTTGATTTTCCTGTCACGTTGATTCTCAACCTCACTCTGAAATTCCTTGAACTTTTCAAAGGTCTCAGACTTGTGTTTCATTAAGTAGACATACCCATATCTACTCAAGTCATCAGTGAGGGTGAGAACATAACGATAGCCACCGCGAGCCTCAACACTCATTGGACCGCACACATCAGTATGTATGATTTCCAATAAGTTGGTTGCTCGCTCCATTGTTCCTGAGAACGGAGTCTTGGTCATTTTACCCATGAGGCATGGTTCGCACGTGTCAAATGATTCGTAATCAAGAGACTCTAAAAGTCCATCAGCATGGAGCTTCTTCATGCGTTTGACACCTATGTGACCAAGGCGGCAGTGCCACAAGTATGTGGGACTATCATTATCAATCTTACATCTTTTGGTACTCACACTATGAACATGTGTAGCATTACGCTCGAGATTCATTAAGAATAAACCATTCACCATCGGAGCATGACCATAAAACATATCTCTCATATAAATAGAACAACCATTATTCTCGGATTTAAATGAGTAGCCATCTCGAATTAAACGAGATCCTGATACAATGTTCATGCTCAAAGCTGGCACTAAATAACAATTATTAAGGTTTAAAACTAATCCCGAAGGTAAATGTAGAGGTAGCGTGCCGACGGCGATCACATTGACCTTGGAACCATTCCCGACGCGCATCGTCACCTCGTCCTTCGCCAGTCTCCGCTTATTCCGCAGCTCCTGTTTTGAGTTACAAATGTGAGCAACCGCACCGGTATCAAATACCCAGGAGCTACTACGAGTACTGGTAAGGTACACATCAATTACATGTATATCACATATACCTTTCGTGATGCCGGCCTTCTTGTCCGCTAAGTATTTGGGGCAGTTCCGCTTCCAGTGACCACTTCCCTTGCAATAAAAGCACTCAGTCTCGGGCTTGGGTCCATTCTTTGGCTTCTTCCCGGCAGCTTGCTTGCCGGGCGCGGCAACTCCCTTGTCGTCCTTCTTGAAAGCTTTCTTACCCTTGCCCTTCTTGAACTTAGTGGTTTTATTCACCATCAACACTTGATGTTCCTTTTTGACTTCTACCTCTGCTGATTTCAGCATTGCAAATACTTCAGGAATGGTCTTTTCCATCCCCTGCATATTGAAGTTCATCACAAAGCTCTTGTAGCTCGGTGGAAGCGACTGAAGGATTCTGTCAATGACCGCGTCATCCGGGAGATTAACTCCCAGCTAAGTCAAGCGGTTATGCAACCCAAACATAGTGAGTATGTGCTCACTGACAGAACTGTTTTCCTCCATCTTACAGCTGAAGAACTTGTCGGAGACTTCATATCTCTCGACCCGGGCATGAGCTTGGAAAACCATTTTTCAGCTCTTCGAACATCTCATATGCTCTGTGTCTCTCAAAACGCTTTCGAAGCCCCGGCTCTAAGCTGTAAAGCATGCCGCACTGAACGAGGGAGTAGTCATCGGCCTGCCAAGCGTTCATAACGTCTTGTTCTGCAGGGAGAACAGGTGCGTCACCTAGCGGTGCTTGTAGGACATAATCTTTCTTGGCAGCTATGAGGATGATCCTCAGGTTCCAGACCCAGTCCGTGTAGTTGCTGCCATCGTCTTTCAGCTTGGTTTTCTCTAGGAACGCGTTGAAGTTGAGGACTACGTTGGCCATTTGATCTACAAGACATATTGTAAAAATTTTAGACTAAGTTCATGATAATTAAGTTCATCTAATCAAATTATTCAATGAACTCCCACTTAGATAGACATCCCCCCAGTAATCTAAGTATAACATGATCCGAGTTAACTAGGCTGTGTCCGATCATCACGTGAGACGGACTAGTCAACATCGGTGAACATCTTCATGTTGATCGTATCTTCTATACGACTCATGCTCGACCTTTCGGTCTTCTGTGTTCCGAGGCCATGTCTGTACATGCTAGGCTCGTCAAGTCAACCTAAGTGTTTGCATTGTAAATCTATCTTACACCCGTTGTATGTGAACGTTGGAATCTAACACCCGATCATCACGTGGTGCTTCGAAACAACGAACTGTCGCAATGGTGCACAGTTAGGGGGAACACTTTTTTGAAATTATTATGAGGGATCATCTTATTTACTACCGTCGTTCTAAGTAAACAAGATGCAGAATCATGATAAACATCACATGCAATCAAATAATAATAGTGACATGATATGGCCAATATCACATAGCTCCTTTGATCTCCATCTTGGGGCTCCATGATCATCTTGTCACCAGCATGACACCCTGATCTCCATCATCATGGTCTCCATCATCATGATCTCCATCATCGTGTCTCCATGAAGTTGCTCGCCAACTATTACTTCTACTACTATGGCTAAGACATTTAGCAATAAAGTAAAGTAATTTACATGGCGTTTCTCAATGACACGCAGGTCATACAAAAAATAAAAACAACTCCTATGGCTCCTGCCGGTTGTCATACTCATCGACATGCAAGTCGTGATTCCTATTACAATAGCATGAACATCTCATACATCACATATATATCATTCATCATTCATCACAACTTTGGCCATATCATATCACAAAGCACTTGCTGCAAAAACAAGTTAGACGTCCTCTAATTGTTGTTGCAAGTTTTACGTGGCTGAAATAGGGTTCTAGCACGAACGTTTTCTTACCTACGTGAAAGCCACAACGTGATTTGTCAACTTCTATTTACCCTTCATAAGGACCCTTTTCATCGAATCCGCTCCAACTAAAGTGGGAGAGACAGACACCCGCCAGCCACCTTATGCAACTAGTGCATGTCAGTCGGTGGAACCGGTCTCACGTAAGCGTACGTGTAAGGTTGGTCCGGGCCGCTTCATCCCACAATACCGTTGAAGCAAAATAAGACTAGTAGCGGCAAGAAAGTTGACAACATCTACGCCCACAACAAATTGTGTTCTACTCGTGCAAAAGGAATTACGCATAGACCTAGCTCATGATGCCACTGTTGGGGAACGTTGCAGAAAACAAAAATTTTCCTACGGTTTCACCAAGATCCATCTAGGAGTTCATCTAGCAACGAGTGATTGGATTGCATCTACATACCTTTGTAGATCACGCGCGGAAGCGTTCAAAGAACGGGGATGAGGAAGTCGTACTCGACGTGATCCAAATCATCGGAGATCCTAGCACCGAACGGATGGCACCTCCGCGTTCAACACATGTACGGTCAGCGTAACGTCTCCTCCTTCTTGATCCAGCAAGGGGGAAGGAGAGGTTGAGGAAGATGGCTCCAGCAGCAGCACGACGGCGTGGTGGTGATGGAGCTGCAGTACTCCGGCAGGGCTTCGCCAAGCTCTATGGAGGAGGAGGAGGTGTTGGAGAGGGAGAGGGAGGCACCAGAGGTGTAGGTAAGAGGTCCTCCATCCCCCCACTATATATAGGGGGGCCTAAGGGGGGGTGACGGGCCTAGGATATGCAATCTCCTAGGGGGGCGGCGGCCAAGGGGTGGGGGGCTTGCCCCCCAAGCAAGGGGGCGCCCCCTTTAGGGTTTCCCCCACCCTAGGCACATGGGCCCTAGGAGAAGTGGCGCCCCAGCCCACTTTGGGCTGGATCCCTTCCCACTTCAGCCCATGGGGCCCTCCGGGATAGGTGGCCCCACCCGGTGGACCCCCTGGACCCTTCCGGTGGTCCCGGTACAATACCGGTGACCCCGAAACTTGTCCCGATGGCCCAAATAGCACTTCCTATATATAATTCTTTACCTCCGGAGCATTCCGGAACTCCTCGTGACGTCCGGGATATCATCCGGGACTCCGAACAACATTCGGGTTACTGCATATACATATCCCTACAACCCTAGCGTCACCGAACCTTAAGTGTGTAGACCCTACGGGTTCGGGAGACATGTAGACATGACCGAGACGGTTCTCTGGTCAATAACCAACAGCGGGATCTGGATACCCATGTTGGCTCCCACATGCTCCTCGATGATCTCATCGGATGAACCACGATGTCGAGGATTCAAACAACCCTGTATACAATTCCCTTCGTCAATCGGTATGTTACTTGCCCGAGATTCGATCGTCGGTATCCCAATACCTCGTTCAATCTCATTACCGGCAAGTCACTTTACTCGTACCGTAATTCATGATCCCGTGACCAGACACTTGGTCACTTTGAGCTCATTATGATGATGCATTACCGAGTGGGCCCAGTGATACCTCTCCGTCATACGGAGTGACAAATCCCAGTCTTGATCCGTGTCAACCCAACAGACACTTTCGGAGATACCCATAGTATACCTTTATAGTCACCCAGTTACGTTGTGACGTTTGGTAGACCCAAAGAACTCCTACGATATCCGGGAGTTACACGATCTCATGGTCTAAGGAAAAGATACTTGACATTGGAAAACTCTAGCAAACGAACTATACGATCTTGTGCTATGTTTAGGATTGGGTCTTGTCCATCACATCATTCTCCTAATGATGTGATCTCGTTATCAATGACATCGAATGTCCATAGTCAGGAAACCATGACTATCTATTGATCAACGAGCTAGTCAACTAGAGGCTTACTAGGGACATGTTGGTGTCTAAGAATTCACACATGTATTACGATTTCCGGATAACACAATTATAGCATGAATAAAAGACAATTATCATGAACAAGGAAATATAATAATAATCCTTTTATTATTGCCTCTAGGGCATATTTCCAACACCTCCTACCCCCTTAGCCCATTCCCTGGCTATGAGGTCGAAGAACCCCTCGCGTTCGAACCAGGCCATCTCAAATGAAAAGGTGTTTTTGTTTCCTAAATGGTTCGGCTCCCCTGAGTCGACGAACAATGGTGTGTGATTAGAAATTCCCCGCGTGAGAGCTTGCACCGTAACAAGAGGGAACTTCTGTTCCCACTCCACGCTCGCGAGAACTCGATCAAGCTTTTCATATGTCGGGTTTGGCAGAGCATTAGCCCAGGTAAACTTTCTACCAGAAAGCCCCTGAGTCGACGAACAATGGTGTGTGATCAGAAATTCCCTGTGTGAGAGCTTGCACCATAACAAGAGGGAACTTCTGTTCCCACTCCACACTCGCGAGAACTCGATCAAGCTTTTCATATGTCGGGTTTGGCAGAGCATTAGCCCAGGTAAACTTTCTACCAGAAAGCTCTATCTCCCTTAGATCCAAGCTTTCAATAATGGTATTGAACATAAACGACCACTTGCCGTCGAAATTATCATTATTTTTCTCCTCTCTCCTCCTAATGATATTGAAATCACCCCCGACCAACAACGGAAGCTGCTCGGATCCACAGATCTGAACCAGGTCCGCTAGAAAGTCCGGTTTAAGTTTGGGCTGTGCGGCACCATAAACCGCCACCAATGCCTAGTTGAACCCATCAACTTTAGACCTAACTCGAAACTTTACCACGAAGTCGCCCATTACTACACTCCGGACTTCAAGGGAGTCGCATCTCACACCCAATAAGATACCTCCTGATCTTCCTCGCGGAGGGAGGCAATGCCAATCAAAATCAATACCACCCACAAGAGAGGATAGAAACTATGGCGCAAAACTATCTCGACCGGTTTCCGATAAAGCAATAAAATCTAACCAATGTTCCAGAGAAGCCTCAGCAAGAAACCTTCTTTTAGCCAAGTCTTTCAGACCTCTGCTATTCCAAAAGATTCCTTTCATAGTTCATCATGGAACTATTTAGTAGTCCGTATCCTAGCACTCCTACGAACTGCAGAATCGGGATAAATCTTCCGTTTCCACTTACGCTTTGGCATAGTGGGCTCTATCGCCCGGTCCTCATGTAACACCCTCGATGCGACTATAGCTCCCACGTGTCGAGGCATGACTTAGAGACATAATCGCATTGAAGGCATATGTCGCAAGTTAGGCAATCTTCACAACATCCCATGTAATATGATAATAAAAGGGGAGATAACATAGTTGGCTTACACTCGCCACGTCAATCAAGTACATAAATAACATTACTGAAGGAAATATGCCCTAGAGGCAATAATAAAGTTATTATTTATTTCCTTATATCATGATAAATGTTTATTATTCATGCTAGAATTGTATTAACCGGAAACATAATACATGTGTGAATACATAGACAAATTTAGTGTCACTAGTATGCCTCTACTTGACTAGCTCGTTAATCAAAGATGGTTATGTTTCCTAACCATGAACAAGGTGTTGTTATTTGATTAACGAGGTCACATCATTAGTTGAATGATCTGATTGACATGACCCATTTCATTAGCTCAGCACCCGATCGTTTAGTATGTTGCTATTGCTTTCTTCATGACTTATACATGTTCCTATGACTATGAGATTATGCAACTCCCGTTAACCGGAGGAACACTTTGTGTGCTACCAAACGTCACAACGTAACTGGGTGATTATAAAGGAGCTCTACAGGTGTCTCCAAAGGTAGATGTTGGGTTGGCGTATTTCGAGATTAGGATTTGTCACTCCGATTGTCGGAGAGGTATCTCTGGGCCCTCTCGGTAATGCACATCACATAAGCCTTGCAAGCATTGCAGCCAATGAGTTAGTTGCGAGATGATGTATTACGGAACGAGTAAAGAGACTTGCCGGTAACGAGATTGAACTAGGTATTGGATACCGACGATCGAATCTCGGGCAAGTAACATACCGATGACAAAGGGAACAACGTATGTTGTTATGCGGTCTGACCGATAAAGATCTTCGTAGAATATGTAGGAGCCAATATGGGCATCCAGGTCCCGCTATTGGTTATTGACCGGAGATGTGTCTCAGTCATGTCTACATTGTTCTCGAACCGTAGGGTCCGCACGCTTAACGTTACGATGACAGTTATTATGAGTTTATGCATTTTGATGTACCGAAGTTAGTTCGGAGTCCCGGATGTGATCACGGACATGACGAGGAGTCTCGAAATGGTCGAGACATAAAGATTGATATATTGGAAGCCTATGTTTGGATATCGGAAGTGTTCCGGGTGAAATCGGTATTTTACCGGAGTACCGGGAGGTTACCGGAACCTTAGTGGAAAGGAGAAAGGGGCAGCCCAAGGTGGCCGCGCGCCTCCCCCCTTCCCTAGTCCTATTAGGACTAGGAGAGGTGGCCGGCCCCCCTCTCTCTCTTTCCCCCCCTCAAGGAGTCCTATTCCAACTAGGATTGGGGGGGATCCTACTCCCAGAGGGAGTAGGACTCTCCTGGCGCGCCCCCCTTGGCCGGCCAGCCCCTCCCCTTGGATCCTTTATATACGGAGGCAGGGGGCACCTCTAGACACACAAGTTGATCCTTGAGATCGTTCCTTAGCCGTGTGCGGTGCCCCCTGCCACCATATTCCACCTCGATCATATTGTAGCGGTGCTTAGGCGAAGCCCTGCGACAGTAGAACATCAAGATCGTCACCACGCCGTCGTGCTGACGGAACTCCTCCCCGACGCTTTGCTGGATCGGAGCCCGGGGATCGTCATCGAGCTGTACGTGTGCTAAGAACTCGGAGGTGCCGGAGTAACGGTGCTTGGATCGGTCGGATCGGGAAGACGTACGACTACTTCCTCTACGTTGCGTCAACGCTTCCGCAGTCGGTCTGCGTGGGTACGTAGACAACACTCTCCCCTCTCGTTGCTATGCATCACCATGATCTTGCGTGTGCGTAGGAAATTTTTTGAAATTACTGCGTTCCCCAACAGTGGCATCCGAGCCTAGGTTTTATGGTTTGATGTTATATGCACGAGTAGAACACAAGTGAGTTGTGGGCGATATAAGTCATACTGCCTACCAGCATGTCATACTTTGGTTCGGCGGTATTGTTGGACGAGACGACCCGGACCGACATTACGCGTACGCTTACGCGAGACCGGTTCTCCCGACGTGCTTTGCACATAGGTGGCTTGCGGGCGACAGTCTCTCCAACTTTAGTTGAACCAAGTGTGGCTACGCCCGGTCCTTGCGAAGGTTAAAACGGAGTCTATTTGACAAACTATCGTTGTGGTTTTGATGCGTAGGTGAGATTGGTTCTTGCTTAAGCCCGTAGCAGCCACGTAAAACTTGCAACAACAAAGTAGAGGACGTCTAACTTGTTTTTGCAGGGCATGTTGTGATGTGATATGGTCAAGGCATGATGATGAATTTTATTGTATGAGATGATCATGTTTTGTAACCGAGTTATCGGCAACTGGCAGGAGCCATATGGTTGTCGCTTTATTGTATGCAATGCAATCGCGATGTAATGCTTTACTTTATCACTAAGCGGTAGCGATAGTCGTGGAAGCATAAGATTGGCGAGACGACAACGATGCTACGATGGAGATCAAGGTGTCGCGCCGGTGACGATGGTGATCATGACGGTGCTTCGGAGATGGAGATCACAAGCACAAGATGATGATGGCCATATCATATCACTTATATTGATTGCATGTGATGTTTATCTTTTATGCATCTTATCTTGCTTTGATTGACGGTAGCATTATAAGATGATCTCTCACTAAATTATCAAGAAGTGTTCTCCCTGAGTATGCACCGTTGCCAAAGTTCGTCGTGCCCAGACACCACGTGATGATCGGGTGATAAGCTCTACGTCCATCTACAACGGGTGCAAGCCAGTTTTGCACACGCAGAATACTCAGGTTAAACTTGACGAGCCTAGCATATGCAGATATGGCCTCGGAACACAGAGACCGAAAGGTCGAGCGTGAATCATATAGTAGATATGATCAACATAACGATGTTCACCATTGAAAACTACTCCATCTCACGTGATGATCGGTTATGGTTTAGTTGATTTGGATCACGTGATCACTTAGATGATTAGAGGGATGTCTATCTAAGTGGGAGTTCTTAAGTAATTTGATTAATTGAACTTAAACTTATCATGAACTTAGTACCTGATAGTATCTTGCTTGTTTATGTTGATTGTAGATAGATGGCTCGTGCTGTTGTTCCGTTGAATTTTAATGCGTTCCTTGAGAAAGCAAAGTTGAAAGATGATGGTAGCAATTACACGGACTGGGTCCGTAACTTGAGGATTATCCTCATTGCTGCTCAGAAGAATTACGTCCTGGAAGCACCGCTGGGTGCCAGGCCTGCTGCTGGAGCAACACCAGATGTTATGAACGTCTGGCAGAGCAAAGCTGATGACTACTCGATAGTTCAGTGTGCCATGCTTTACGGCTTAGAATCGGGACTTCAACGACGTTTTGAACGTCATGGAGCATATGAGATGTTCCAGGAGTTGAAGTTAATATTTCAAGCAAATGCCCGGATTGAGAGATATGAAGTCTCCAATAAGTTCTATAGCTGCAAGATGGAGGAGAACAGTTCTGTCAGTGAGCATATACTCAAAATGTCTGGGTATAATAATCACTTGATTCAATGGGAGTTAATCTTCCAGATGATTGCGTCATTGACAGAATTCTCCAATCACTGCCACCAAGCTACAAGAGCTTCGTGATGAACTATAATATGCAAGGGATGAACAAGACTATTCCCGAGCTCTTCGCAATGCTGAAAGCTGCGGAGGTAGAAATCAAGAAGGAGCATCAAGTGTTGATGGTTAACAAGACCACTAGTTTCAAGAAAAAGGGCAAAGGGAAGAAGAAGGGGAACTTCAAAAAGAACGGCAAGCAAGTTGCTGCTCAAGAGAAGAAACCCAAGTCTGGACCTAAGCCTGAAACTGAGTGCTTCTACTGCAAGCAGACTGGTCACTGGAAGCGGAACTGCCCCAAGTATTTGGCGGATAAGAAGGATGGCAAGGTGAACAAAGGTATATGTGATATACATGTTATTGATGTGTACCTTACTAGAGCTCGCAGTAGCACCTGGGTATTTGATACTGGTTCTGTTGCTAATATTTGCAACTCGAAACAGGGACTACGGATTAAGCGAACACTGGCGAAGGACGAGGTGACGATGCGCGTGGGAAACGGTTCCAAAGTCGATGTGATCGCGGTCGGCACGCTACCTCTACATCTACCTTCGGGATTAATATTAGACCTAAATAATTGTTATTTGGTGCCAGCGTTGAGCATGAACATTATATCTGGATCTTGTTTGATGCGAGACGGTTATTCATTTAAATCAGAGAATAATGGTTGTTCTATTTATATGAGTAATATCTTTTATGGTCATGCACCCTTGAAGAGTGGTCTATTCTTGATTGAATCTCGATAGTAGTAACACACATATTCATAATGTTGAAGCCAAAAGATGCAGAGTTGATAATGATAGTGCAACTTATTTGTGGCACTGCCGTTTAGGTCATATCGGTGTAAAGCGCATGAAGAAACTCCATACTGATGGACTTTTGGAACCACTTGATTATGAATCACTTGGTACTTGCGAACCGTGCCTCATGGGCAAGATGACTAAAACACCGTTCTCCGGTACTATGGAGAGAGCAACAGATTTGTTGGAAATCATACATACAGATGTATGTGGTCCGATGAATATTGAGGCTCGTGGCGGATATCGTTATTTTCTCACCTTCACAGATGACTTAAGCAGATATGGGTATATCTACTTAATGAAACATAAGTCTGAAACATTTGAAAAGTTCAAAGAATTTCAGAGTGAAGTTGAAAATCATCGTAACAAGAAAATAAAGTTTCTACGATCTGATCGTGGAGGAGAATATTTGAGTTACGAGTTTGGTGTACATTTGAAAAATTGTGGAATAGTTTCGCAACTCACGCCACCCGGAACACCACAGCGTAATGGTGTTTCCGAACGTCGTAATCGTACTTTACTAGATATGGTGCGATCTATGATGTCTCTTACTGATTTACCGCTATCGTTTTGGGGTTATGCTTTAGAGACGGCCGCATTCACGTTAAATAGGGCACCATCAAAATCCGTTGAGACGACGCCTTATGAACTGTGGTTTGGCAAGAAACCAAAGTTGTCGTTTCTTAAAGTTTGGGGCTGCGATGCTTATGTGAAAAAGCTTCAACCTGATAAGCTCGAACCCAAATCGGAGAAATGTGTCTTCATAGGATACCCAAAGGAGACTGTTGGGTACACCTTCTATCACAGATCCGAAGGCAAGACATTCGTTGCTAAGAATGGATCCTTTCTAGAGAAGGAGTTTCTCTCGAAAGAAGTGAGTGGGAGGAAAGTAGAACTTGACGAGGTAACTGTACCTGCTCCCTTATTGGAAAGTAGTACATCACAGAAAACTGTTTCTGCGACACCTACACCAATTAGTGAGGAAGCTAATGATGATGATCATGAAACTTCAGGACAAGATACTACTGAACCTCGTAGATCAACCAGAGCGAGATCCGCACCAGAGTGGTACGGTAATCCTGTTCTGGAAATCATGCTGCTAGATCATGATGAACCTACGAACTATGAAGAAGCGATGGTGAGCCCAGATTCCGCAAAGTGGCTTGAAGCCATGAAATCTGAGATGGGATCCATGTATGAGAACAAAGTATGGACTTTGGTTGACTTGCCCGATGATCGGCAAGCAATTGAGAATAAATGGATCTTCAAGAAGAAGACTGACGCTGACGGTAATGTTACTGTCTACAAAGCTCGACTTGTCGCAAAAGGTTTTCGACAAGTTCAAGGGATTGACTACGATGAGACCTTCTCACCCGTAGCGATGCTTAAGTCTGTCCGAATCATGTTAGCAATTGCCGCATTTTATGATTATGAAATTTGGCAGATGGATGTCAAAACTGCATTCCTGAATGGATTTCTGGAAGAAGAGTTGTATATGATGCAACCAGAAGGTTTTGTCGATCCAAAGGGAGCTAACAAAGTGTGCAAGCTCCAGCGATCCATTTATGGACTGGTGCAAGCCTCTCGGAGTTGGAATAAACGCTTTGATAGTGTGATCAAAGCATTTGGTTTTATACAGACTTTTGGAGAAGCCTGTATTTACAAGAAAGTGAGTGGGAGCTCTGTAGCATTTCTGATATTATATGTGGATGACATATTACTGATTGGAAATGATATAGAATTTCTGGATAGCATAAAGGGATACTTGAATAAAAGTTTTTCAATGAAAGACCTCGGTGAAGCTGCTTACATATTAGGCATTAAGATCTATAGAGATAGATCAAGACGCTTAATTGGACTTTCACAAAGCACATACCTTGACAAAGTTTTGAAGAAGTTCAAAATGGATCAAGCAAAGAAAGGGTTCTTGCCTGTGTTACAAGGTGTGAAGTTGAGTAAGACTCAATGCCCGACCACTGCAGAAGATAGAGAGAAAATGAAAGATGTTCCCTATGCTTCAGCCATAGGCTCTATCATGTATGCAATGCTGTGTACCAGACCTGATGTGTGCCTTGCTATAAGTTTAGCAGGGAGGTACCAAAGTAATCCAGGAGTGGATCACTGGACAGCGGTCAAGAACATCCTGAAATACCTGAAAAGGACTAAGGATATGTTTCTCGTATATGGAGGTGACAAAGAGCTCACCGTAAAAGGTTACGTTGATGCAAGCTTTGACACTGATCCGGACGATTCTAAATCGCAAACCGGATACGTGTTTACATTAAACGGTGGAGCTGTCAGTTGGTGCAGTTCTAAACAAAGCGTCGTAGCGGGATCTACATGTGAAGCGGAGTACATAGCTGCTTCGGAAGCAGCGAACGAAGGAGTCTGGATGAAGGAGTTCATATCCGATCTAGGTGTCATACCTAGTGCATCGGGTCCAATGAAAATCTTTTGTGACAATACTGGTGCAATTGCCTTGGCAAAGGAATCCAGATTTCACAAGAGGACCAAGCACATCAAGAGACGCTTCAATTCCATCCGGGATCTAGTCCAGGTGGGAGACATAGAGATTTGCAAGATACATACGGATCTGAATGTTGCAGACCCGTTGACTAAGCCTCTTCCACGAGCAAAACATGATCAGCACCAAGGCTCCATGGGTGTTAGAATCATTACTGTGTAATCTAGATTATTGACTCTAGTGCAAGTGGGAGACTGAAGGAAATATGCCCTAGAGGCAATAATAAAGTTATTATTTATTTCCTTATATCATGATAAATGTTTATTATTCATGCTAGAATTGTATTAACCGGAAACATAATACATGTGTGAATACATAGACAAACTTAGTGTCACTAGTATGCCTCTACTTGACTAGCTCGTTAATCAAAGATGGTTATGTTTCCTAACCATGAACAAGGTGTTGTTATTTGATTAACGAGGTCACATCATTAGTTGAATGATCTGATTGACATGACCCATTTCATTAGCTTAGCACCCGATCGTTTAGTATGTTGCTATTGCTTTCTTCATGACTTATACATGTTCCTATGACTATGAGATTATGCAACTCCCGTTTACCGGAGGAACACTTTGTGTGCTACCAAACGTCACAACGTAACTGGGTGATTATAAAGGAGCTCTACAGGTGTCTCCAAAGGTAGATGTTGGGTTGGCGTATTTCGAGATTAGGATTTGTCACTCCGATTGTCGGAGAGGTATCTCTGGGCCCTCTCGATAATGCACATCACATAAGCCTTGCAAGCATTGCAACTAATGAGTTAGTTGCGAGATGATGTATTACAGAACGAGTAAAGAGACTTGCCGGTAACGAGATTGAACTAGGTATTGGATACCGACGATCGAATCTCGGGCAAGTAACATACCGATGACAAAGGGAACAACGTATGTTGTTATGCGGTCTGACCGATAAAGATCTTCGTAGACTATGTAGGAGCCAATATGGGCATCCAGGTCCCGCTATTGGTTATTGACCGGAGATGTGTCTCGGTCATGTCTACATTGTTCTCGAACCGTAGGGTCCGCACGCTTAAGGTTACGATGACAGTTATTATGAGTTTATGCATTTTGATGTACCGAAGTTAGTTCGGAGTCCCGGATGTGATCACGGACATGACGAGGAGTCTCGAAATGGTCGAGACATAAAGATTGATATATTGGAAGCCTATGTTTGGATATCGGAAGTGTTCCGGGTGAAATCGGTATTTTACCGGAGTACCGGGAGGTTACCGGAACCCCCCGGGAGCTATATGGGCCTTAGTGGGCTTTAGTGGAAAGGAGAAAGGGGCAGCCCAAGGTGGCCACGCGCCTCCCCCCTTCCCTAGTCCTATTAGGACTAGAAGAGGTGGCCGGCCCCCCTCTCTCTCTTTCCCCCCTCAAGGAGTCCTATTCCAACTAGGATTGGGGGGGGGATCCTACTCCCAGAGGGAGTAGGACTCTCCTGGCGCGCCCCCCTTGGCCGGCCAGCCCCTCCCCTTGGATCCTTTATATACGGAGGCAGGGGGGCACGTCTAGACACACAAGTTGATCCTTGAGATCGTTCCTTAACCGTGTGCGGTGCCCCCTACCACCATATTCCACCTCGATCATATTGTAGCGGTGCTTAGGCGAAGCCCTACGACAGTAGAACATCAAGATCGTCACCACGCCGTCGTGCTGACGGAACTCCTCCCCAACACTTTGCTGGATCGGAGCCCGGGGATCGTCATCGAGCTGTACGTGTGCTAAGAACTCGGAAGTGCCGGAGTAACGGTGCTTGGATCGGTCGGATCAGGAAGACGTACAACTACTTCCTCTACGTTGCGTCAACGCTTCCGCAGTCGGTCTGCGTGGGTACGTAGACAACACTCTCCCCTTTCGTTGCTATGCATCACCATGATCTTGCGTGTGCGTAGGAAAAATTTTGAAATTACTGTGTTCCCCATCAATTACATCATCCAAACACTCATGGCCCGACTACGGCGCCAAAATAAAAGATAACCCAACATGCGACATGGTCCCGATCAACCCCAACTGGGCACCACTACTGATCATCAGGAAAGGAAACATAGTAACGTTGAGAGTCCTCGTCGAACTCCCACTTGAGCTCGAGCGCGTCTCCTGGAGCGGAATCATCAGGCCCTGCATCTGGTGTAATAGTAATCTGTGAGCCACAGGGACTCAGCAATCTCGCACCCTCGCGATCAAGACTATTTAAGCTTATAGGTAAGGCAAGGTAAAGATATATATGTGGAGCTGCAGCAAGCGACTAGCATATATGGTGGCTAACTTGTTCGCAAAAGAGAGCGAGAAGAGGAGGCAAAGCGCGAGTGAGAAACTAGAGAACAACCTGCGCAAGCATTACTCCAACACCGTGTCCACTTCCCGGACTCCGCCGAGAAGAGGCCATCACGGTAACACACTCATTTGATTCATTTTAATTAAGTTAAGGTTCAAGTTATCTACAACCGGACATTAACAAATTCCCATCTGCCCATAACCGCAGGCACGGCTTTCGAAAGTTCAAACCCCTGCAGGGGAGTCCCAACTTAGCCCATGACAAGCTCTCATGGTCAATGAAGGAATAGACCTCCTCCCAAGGCGTTCTGATCAGACTCGGTATCTCGGTTCTTCAAGACAACTCCGACAATGGTAAAACAAGTCCAGCAACACCACCCGTTGTGCCGACAAATCCCGATAGGAGCTGCACATATCTCGTTCTCAGGGCACACCGGATAAGCTAAGCGTACGGGAGCCAACGTAACCCAAGTTGCCAAGGGACGGCCCCGCACGGTGCTCTAGGTTGGACCAACACTCAGAGGAGCACTGGCCCGGGGGGGTTAAAAATAAGATGACCCTTGAGTCCGCGATACCCAAGGGAAAAGGCTAGGTGGCAAATGGTAAAACCAAGGTTGGGCATTGCTGGAGGAGTTTTATTCAAGGCGAACTGTCAAGGGGTTCCCATTATAACCAAACCGCGTAAGGAACGCAAAATCCGGGAACATAACACCGATATGACGGAATCTAGGGCGGCAAGAGTGGAACAAAACACTAGGCGAGAGGCCGAGCCTTCCACCCTTTTCCAAGTATATAGATGCATTAAGATAACAAGATAATATAGTGATATCCCAACAAGTAAATAAATGTTCCAACAAGGAACGGCCTCTAATCTTCACCTGCAACTAGCAACGCTATAAGAGGGGCTGAGCAAAGCGGTAACATAGCCAATCAATGGTTTGCTAGGACATGGTGGGTTAGAGGTTTGACATGGCAATTTGGGAGGCTTGAAAGCAAATGGTAGGCATCGTAGCATTGGCATAGCAAAAGAGCGAGCAAACTAGCATAGCAAAGATAGTAGTGATTTCGAGGGTATGATCATCTTGCCTTCACAGTTGTCAGAGTTGACTGGATCCTTGAAAGCAAACTCAATGGGCTCCTCGTTAGCGGACTCGTCTCCCGGCTCTACCCAAACAATACAAACAAGCAACAAGGACACAATCAACCACGTCCAAGGATCAAACAAGATGATGCAAAGATGGTATGCTATGCGGGATGCGATGCGGGATGCATATGCAAGATGTGACAAGGCATGCATGAACCTGGCCTCAACTTGGAAATCCAAGTGTGCCACTAGAAAGATGAGATGAAATCGTTTGAAAACGATATAGAGAACACCGGAATCGGAGTTACGGTTTGGAAATGGCAAGCGATGCAAATATGACACCGGTCTGCGATTTACAGCAAGTAGCCATCTAAATGCAACGAAATGAACATGCTACAGCACCCAAACATGGCAACAAAATACATGGCAGGGATGCACAAAAGATGCTTAACAAAAGTCTAGCACTGAGCTATGGCCAATTCATCCATTAACAGGTTCAAACAAGCATGGCAAAAATGCATATGACAAACAGATTTCAGACTTAGTGAAATTAACACTTGTCTGGAATTTCAGATCGGATAGCACTCTTCGGAGCATCAAAACTACATGCTACAGGACCTGAACATGGCAAAGTAAAGCATGGCATGGAGCTACTCAAAGAGCTTAACAAAAGTCCCTTAGTGACCATGAGCCAAAAGGGATCAGAAAATACAATTGCAAGCATGTGAACATGGCAAAAACATAATCAGTTTTCAGACTTAGTGAAAACTGGCACATGCTGAAACATAACTCAAGTAGGCATGTTTACGAACTCGATGCACTCAACACGGAGCAAGTCATGATAAGCTAAGCATACATCTATCAAGAACACATAATATGCCAGATAGACAAGGCAAGAACAAAAGCATAGCATGCACGGATCAACTACAACATCAACGGCAAAATTGCAAACAAGTTGACAATCTGCCCAGATTCACAAAGTAGCAAAAGTAGAGCTCGATTGACTCAAGCTAGGGTGCTCCATAATTGCAAACAAAGACATGGATGGATATAGCACTACAAGATTAACAAAACATCCTTACTGATCATCCTCAAAAGAGGCACGGATCACTAGGAAACAACATGAACATATGGCCATATGAGATAAACAGCGCAAGGACTTAGTGGAAATGCTAAGTCCCTGAAATCAGAATTACCAAGTGCACCACTTTGCAAGCTTGTGCTAGTCACCACACACATCATAAAAAAACATGGGTTGCACCTTTGGAAAGATGACAAGACCCTTAACAAAACATATGAAGAGCATCAGGGCATATCATGCACACAATAAACATGGCAAAAATGACAAAAAGGCTAGATGGAGTAGCAGATCTGACAATAATCTCAAGTAGCCCTCTTCTAACAGCATTTCGGGCATCAAGATAAACTTAAATGAAAATGATGCAATGGAATGAAATGATGTACTCTCTGAGATGAACATTTTGATATGCTATATGCATGAATCGGAGCTATGGATGCAAAGTTACGAGACTATGAACATGGGCATATGGATTAGGGACTTAGGGAAAAAACATGGGGTCAACCCTGATATTCCAGATCTGGATCGGGGCACGCAATCCGAGGCGATTCCGGCGAGCACTGTTCACCGGCGGCGGGGACGACGCCAGAGGAGGTCGCCGGAGGAGGGGGAGACATGGAGGAGGCCGGTCGGGGCAAGGTCGTCGACGGGGCGGCTCCCACGGCGCGGGGCGCCGGCGCGGAGGCGGCGGCGAGCGGCCGGGCGGCGGGCGGCGGCGCGGCGGCGAGCTCCGGCCGGGCGGGGTCGGGCGGCCGCGGGCGCGAGGAGGCGGGAGGCGGCGGCTCGGCGGCGGATGGGCCTCGGGGGCCCGATCTGGGCCTCCCGGGCCGGCGGCGGCGACGAAGTGGGGCGGCGGCGCGGACCAATGGCGGGACGCCACGTGGTGGCGGTGGGGCAGGTCGGACGTGTCCGTCGGTGGGGAAAGTGTCCGGCTGCGCGCGATGAGGGTGGATCTAGGGTTTCGTCCATGATTTCGAGTGGGGTTCTTTAAATAGGCATAGAGTGAGCTAGGAGAGTCCAAATGAGGTGCGGTTTTCGGCCACGCGATCGTGATCGAACGCTCTAGATGATGGAGCAGGTTTAGGTGGGTTTTGGGCCAAATTGGAGGGGTGTTGGGCTGCAACACACACGAGGCCTTTTCGGTCCCTCGGTTACCCGTTCGAGTATCAAACGAAGTCCAAACGATACGAAACTTGACAGGCGGTCTACCGATAGTAAACCAAGGCCGCTTGGCAAGTCTCGGTCCAATCTGGAAATGTTTAATCCCCACACATGAAAGAAAGGTAGAAATGACCACCAGAGGAGAACGAAGCGCCGGAATGCAAAACGGACAACGGGGAAAATGCTCGAATGCATGAGACGAACACGTATGCAAATGCAATGCACATGATGACATGATATGAGATGCATGACAACGATAACAACACACGGAGACAAAAACCTGAAACCGAGAAAATAAATTAACTTAACGCCGGAAACGGCAAGAGTTGGAGTACAAATTGGGAAAGTTACATCCGGGGTGTTACACCTCATGACCGGGCTGAACAGAACTAACAGCTGGAACATCTAAAGGCACATCATCGTCCTCAGACTCCTGATTAGAAGGTGCTAGATCCGCACATAGATTATCTAGCACTCTAACCCCTAACGCATCAATCTCCTCATCATTCATGGGTTTAACCGCTGCAAGATTACGAATAGTCTCTAAGGCACGCTCCGCCTCCAAATCTAACATATCATTTGCCGAATTAGAGATCTCATTAGCAGTAGCACCAAGTGAAACTCCTAATTGGTTCGCATTATTAATAATGTCCTCATGAGAAAAATGCAATAAAGAATTAGATATGTTGACGGACATACCAGAAGATATCGCAGCATTATGAAGCTTAGCCGCCCTCATAGCGCACCGCTGCTGCATATCATCCACCTCCGGAAGGTCCTGAACGCGAGCACTCATCCATCTCCCCGTCGAGACCGGGTCCGGGATCCCGCCAAAGGCAACAACCTCCTCTCTAGTGAACAGAGGAGGCGGCTGCGGGCTCCCAGGGCCCTCAGACAAGTTCCCCGCGGGTAGGACAAGAGACAGGACAGCTGGGGCCACCTGCCCGCTCCCTCCCCCTGCCCCACCCATCGGCTCGGAGCGAAGTGTCGAAGTCGCAGGAGGCGCGATCCTCCTGACCGCAGTGGAGAAAGGGAGGACTAGGGCCACCTGGCCCAACGCCCCCTCTGCCAGCGCCTCGGGAGACGCAGGTGCCATCGCCAAGACCTGAGGAGGAAGAGCCGAGGCCGCCTGCCTCGGGCTCCCAATCCCAGCGCTGGGCGACCCCGACGCGAGCGGCGTCACCGGCGTCGGTACAGGGAATGGAGAAGTCGAGGCCACCTGCCCTGACCCCCCTCCCCCAAGGCCCACCTCGAACGTAGAAGACATCACCGGAGCCACGACCACCGGTGAAGCAAGGGAAATAGAAGCGACCTTCGGCTCCCCTTCCCGAACTGCAGCCCCCTCAAAGTCCAACAAAGGAAGCGTGTGTTCAAACATATCATCAGTCTCCACCCGATCACTCCAAAGTCTGGGAGGCGCAGAAGCAGGCTCAAAAGACCCAAATCGTAGTGACGTCATAGGCACCGAAGGTGAGGGTGCCGGCTCAACCCCGGTCCCCTCCCCCGGCAACTGAGCATCTGGGCGAGACCCGGTCGACCCCTCTCGAGCGGACTCGGCTGATGCCCCCTTGGCTCCTGCACCGTCGTCACTCTCGTGCATATCAACATCATCCTTATTAACCTCCTCAGCAAACATCTCAGTGTCCTCGAACTCTATGTCGAGCGGAAATACCTCTCCCCTATATGTCCAGTGGACCACATCAGGCACGAAATCAACATTCAGAACACTCACCAAGATCCGGGCCACTCCATGAGCACGAGTGAAAGCCATATCCACTCTCTCCGTCTTCCCAACCATGATACCCATACTGGCCACAACTCGAACATCCTGCAAAGGCTTAGATGGGGCCCCAGAAAACCTTAACCATGCCTGCGTAAGTGGCTTTCCTTTAGGCTCCACCTTAGTCCACTTGTGAAACTCCAAAATACACTTAGTACCAGGAACTCTACACAAGCCAAAGCTCAGCAGTTTCTGCAAATCCTCCACAGAAGGGAAATCCACCTTGAAAACATTAGCTTCGAGGCTGACCAGCTCCCACTGGAAGTCACCCGGTGCCAACTCCTGAAGCCTCCGGATAATCTGAGCCTCAGTCACCTCGCCCTGGATTGCTTTCACAATCCCGGTAGTCAAGCCTTGTGTCTCCTCTGGAATCTCCCTCGCGACCAGGGACTCGAAGAATAAAAGCTCCGCACAATATAGTCCATACATAGTCAGAGCAGGAGCCTGGTCACGCAATAACGGGCACTCTCCCGAAGCATGTACTGGCTTGCCACACGAGTCACACAGCTCTGCCACGCACTCTGCAATAAAATGGCCCTTCTCACCACACCGGTAACAGAGCATCTTTTCCTTCTTGCGCGCCCACTTGGTCGCCCTCTCAGAATCAGACCTGTCAGACGCCTCAGCCACAGCCCCAGGCACAGGAACCTCAACATTAGCCAGGGCCGTTACCACATCCATCGCCTGACTAGTAAGATCAGTAGACTGAGCATTATCTGTCTCAACAGCTGTCGCCGCATGGTCAACAGCAGCTAGGGGCGGAGGCTGTCGACGAAACCTCCCACGGCCACCACCCCGACCACCTCGATGTCCACGGTAGCCACCTCTCTGCATGTGAACGATGCATGCCGTCATATTATTAAAATCTCAAAGAAGTACAAAGTATTCAAAATATTACAGCTCGCAAAAGGAGCAAATAGACATAAAAGAACGCAAAGTCACAACCGGTATGAATTAAAGGACTAGGGCCCTAGACTCCTATCTTGTTATGCGACGGTCATCCAAACCGGTCGAATATAGCCTGTGCTACCATCTTCCATTGGTTGCACCCAATAATCAATGGCTCCCTGAAGTCCATAGGAGTGAGTAAGGACCACGTACGGATCCATGTCGTAGCTCTGAAGATGACCTGCAAGAAGGTTAAAATATGTTGTCTATTAAAAATCATATCATTCCTGCAGTTCCATATAGCCCACATAAGTGCACATATTCCAATTCGAATACGAGCCACGGTAGTATGGTCCACGCCAGCTAACCACATCCCAAATAATGATTCAATGCTAACTGAAGATGTTGAAGGCTATATGAATCTTTCGCCAAAGTAATTTGGCGAGAGGGCAGTCTATGAAGAGATGTTGTATTGTTTCATCATGATCACAAAAACAACATTGTGAACTGCCTACCCATCGTCACTTTAACAAATTATCTTTGCTAGGATCACTTGCTTGTGGACAAACCACATAAAAATTTTAATACGCAAGGGAACCTTAACTTTCCATATATGAATAGATCTCGGGATTGGGCCAGAATTAATGAGATCCAAATAAAAAGATTTTACCGTAATCACTCCGTTTCTAGCCAACTTCCAGTGTAATGAGTCAGGTTGGTCGGATAATTGAACATCCATCAATCTCCGTACCAAATGCATCCACGAATTTCACCGCTCCCCAACTAAAGATCGCCTAAACTGAATATTTAAGGGAACCGATTGTAATACTGTGTTTACATAATCTTCCTTACATTGGACAATATTATAAAGGCTTGGATATTGTATGGCTAATGTCGTCTCCCCTAGCCACGTATCCTCCCAAAATTCTTGTTGTCATCCCATTGCCAACAAGAAATTTGGTCCTACGAAAGAACAAGCCTTTCAGTCTCATAAGCCCCTTCCAGAATGGCGAATCATTCAGCTTCGTGGTGACTTGGGCAAGAGTTTTCGGTTGCAGATATTTATTGTGTAATATTTGTGCTCACATACCGTCATTCTCTACTGATAACCTATAAAGCCATTTACTCATAAGGCATTTATTCTTAATTTCCAGGTTCTCCATACCGAGACCTCCCTGATCCTTGGGTCGGCATAATATATCCCATCGTGCTAGGCGATATTTCTTCTTGGCCTCATCTGACTGCCAGAAGAATTGATATCGAAAGAAATCCAGTCTCTTATGTACCTCTTTGGGTACCTCAAAGAAAGATAGTAGGAACATCAGCATACTAGTGAGTACTGAGTTAATAAGCATTAGCTGGCCACCATACGACATTAGCTTTCCCTTCCAACAGCTAAGCTTCTTTTCAATTCGATCTTCGATGCATTTCCACTCTTCATTGGAGAGTTTGCGACGGTGAATTGGTATGCCCAATTAACTAAAGGGCAAAGAACCTAATTCGCAACCGAACAATTGTCTATATGTGTCTTGCTCCTTTTTGGCCCGACCAAAGCAGAACAATTCGCTTTTGTTGAAGTTGACTTTTAGCCCCAACAATTGTTCGAAGAGACATAAAACTAATTTCATGTTCCGAGCTTTTGCAATGTCATGCTCCATGAAAAGAATAGTGTTATCCGCATATTGTAAAATGGAAACTCCCCCATCAACTAGATGAAGAACGGTCAACATATTCGCCACTATATTAAATAAGAGGGGAGACATCGAATCCCTTGTCTCAAACCTTTATGAATCTGAAAATAGTGACCCATATCATCGTTGACCTTAATTTCGACACTACATTTTTGGACTAGAGAACCCACTTGGTTCCGCCGTATCTCATTAAAACCTTTCATGCGCATTGCTTGCTGGAGAAAAGGCCAATAACTTTATCGTATGCCTTCTCAAAATCCACTTTGAAGATAACCCCATCTAGCTTCTTCGAATGGATTTCATGGAGCATTTCATGGAGAACGACTACCCCTTCTAGGATGTGCCTCCCAGGCATGAAGGCCGTCTGACTAGGTTGCACCACTGAATGGGCGATTCGTGTCAGTTTATTAGTCCCTACTTTCGTGAATATTTTGAAACTCATGTTCAGAAGACATATCGGCCTAAACTGCTCGATACGAATCGCTCCTTCTTTCTTTGGCAATAACGTAACCATACCAAAGTTAAGATAAAATAGTTCTAGATGCCCGTTAAAAAAATCGTGAAACGTAGGCATAAGGTCATCTTTAATAATATGCCAACATTTTCTATAGAACTCCGCAGGGAACCCATCTGGTCCCGGTGCTTTGTTCGGTTTCATTTGTGATATTGCATCTAGAACCTCCTTCTCGGTAAATGGTGCGGTTAGGATCTCATTTTCCTCTGACCTAAGTTGAGGGATATCTCCAATAACAGACTCATTCAGGAAAACCGTGCTCTCTGCCGGAGGCCCGAATAGTTGTTTATAATAGTTGAAAATATACGATTTAAGATTCTCATGACCCAGAATTAATGCGTGATTGCGTGAAGTTGTAGGCCAGCACACTATCTTCAAGCATCGAAGCGGTGCTGGACCCGAGACCCAAATTGAATATCCACTTCATAAAGCACCAAGAGCATGGTACACAAAACTTGATAAAGGCCTAGTGCCACTCATGTTTGAGAGAAGCCCACTTGAGCATGCTGTCTACAAGAGAATTATTGGTGATACAAGTCTCCTAGTTGGTGTCTATGTGGATGACTTGATTATCACAGGAACGAGAGCACCCATTGAAATTGCAAAATTCAAGATGCAGATGAAGCAATTATTCAGCATGAGTGACCTCGGATTATTAAGCTATTATTTGAGGATTGAGGTAAAACAGAAAGATGAAGAAATTTATCTTGTGTCAATTATCTTATGCAGCAAAAATATTAGAAAAGTGTCGGCTTGCTACTTGCAACGTCACAGACACTGATAGAGGCGAGGTTAAAGTTGAGTAAATCAAGCGAGAGGCATCTAGTTGATTAGACAGACTACCGCAGTGTAGTTGGAGGCCTTTGATATTTGGTGAATACAAGACCATACATAGCTTATGCGGTTGGAATTGTGAGTCGCTACATGGAAACACCAACTAAGAAACATATGGGTTGCACGACTGCTTAATGAATTGAAAACCCAATCAGATGGCAAGGTTACGCTCAGGGTGAACAACAAATCAGCAATTGCATTATGCAAGAATCCGGTTTATCACGACAGAAGCAAAGCACATCGACACAAGGTACAACTTCATACATGAGTGCATGGAAGATGGTAAAATCGAGGCAAAGTGCGTCTCAACTAAAGATGGCCAGTTAGCAGGTATCTCTCACTAAACCCCTCGGCAGACCCAAGTTTCTGCAAATAAGAGAGCGAATAGGCATACAAGATATCAAAGATAGGCAACACGATTAAGGCGTGAAATGTTGCAAATAATCATGTTGCCTGGCAAGTGCATCTAGCAGTGAACTGATTGCTGGAAATATCTAACATGCATGTCGGCAGTGCACAAATATCTGGAGAGAAGAAATATCCTGATATAGGAAGTCGGCAAGGCTGATACCTTACCGGTTATAGTATTAGCTTCTAGCAATATGTGTGCTGGCTGCTCACGTGCAGCTCCATGTGGCTAAATTTTGTGTTTTGACTCTTTTTTGAAATCTATTTAAGATTTGACCCTAGTTTAAAAAAAATCGAGATCTGACCCTTTTACTACCGTCAGGGACCATGACGGTAGGGTATAACAGCCTGCCGCCAAGGTCCCTGGCGGTAGGGTTGCATGCCCTACCGCCAAAAATCTTCTAAGTATTGAACACAGTGTGTGCTCGTGCCTACCGCCAAGCACCTTGGCGGTAGGGTTATGCAGGCTACTGCCAGCCCGGTTGGCGGTAGCGATGTTTCCTACCGCCACAGTCCCTGGCGGTAGGTTGTTAGACCCTACCGCCATGGACTCTCGCGATAGCAAAAGGGTCAGATCTCGAAAAAAAAATCAAATTAGGATCAAATCTCGAATAGATTTTAGAAAAGGGTCAAAACACGAAAATTTGCCGCTCTATGTCACCTTGTAGTAATCTCCTATATAAGGATTGGAGTCCTCGTGCAGCTGCTCCGGTCCTCTTAGGTTTGATCTTGGGACAGCTAACTATATTTAGCTAACACTAACAAGGAGCCGAGCCCCAGCTCTATCCCGCAGCAGCAAGAGCAATGCCGGCCACCATGCCGCTAACCTTGTCCCCGGCCCGCCTCCTCCTCCTCCACCGCGGCCGCCAAGCCAAGGTCCAGCAGCCGCGCTCCCTCGCGCGGCTCCGCTGCGCCCCCGACGAGGTCGCGGCCACGACCGCCGAGCAGCAGCAGGGGGAGGAGGAGGAGCTGGTGCTCCTCGCCTCCTACCGCACCGCCTTCAACGAGGTCATCATGGTCATCGACTCGCCCTCCAACCGCTACCTCGTCCTCGACCCCACCCGTACGTGTCACCGCTTGCTCGCCGATTTGGACTGGTGTTGGTTTCTGAATCGAGTGAGTTCGAGCTCCGTGTTTGGTTGTCTCGTGCAGAGAACATCCACAGCATTCTCCCCAAGAAGAGCGCCTGGACCAATTCCTACTGGGTAGGTATCTGAACAGAATTTGGATGCATGAGCCGACATTTTTAGATTACCGCTCTACATCCATCATATGAGTATATACCTCGTATGACGGTAGAGCTTTTCTTTTCTTTTCTTTTCTTAACAAAACGTATGACGGTAGAGCTGTTTTAACATGGCCCCTCTTACCTCACGGGAGGTAGTAGAGGGCATAGAATATCTGAACAGTTGAGAAAATTAACACTTGTAAATATATTTGCCTTAGCCGGTCATCTCTTACCTCAGGCCACATAAGGAAACGCCCCCATTTCCAAAAAAGAAAACGGAAACGCCTCCAAATCACATGGTCCAGGCCAGATAAGGAAACCTAGCTGACGTGTTTTCTTTACTATTTTCGTTCGTAAAAGTTTTTACCCATATATTTCCCACACGAAATAAAAATATTGAGCGATATTTGTGGATGGAGATTGAACAGCCTGGTTCACTATCAATCGAACGGTTCTACCGGTTTTTACTAGTTTGATGATGGGGATAGTCGATATGCTTAAAAACCACTAAGGCTAGTTTTAGCTTTTCTCCTTTGATGTATGGTACGGTCCGGTTTCTATAATATATATATCAAGTACATTGATGTTTCCTAACTGAATTAAACCAACGAAAGCCAATTTAAGAGACATTTATGTTTAAACTTTAGGTTGCTTTTGTTTTTTGTTTCAAAATTTCATAGTGTCCAGTCCTACTCGGAAGGGGAAATTTTGAGATTGACGAGGTCATTCTGGTTCTCACGACGTTATTTCGCCGGTCATGACATGTTGAACGATATAGGTTGTGTAGCCATATCCCTCTCCATAAAACCACAATAGCCGCCACCGCTCCACCTACTCCCCGCCGACAAAGCCACGAGTCCCCTCCTCCTCCGGTGCGGAGTGACCCATATATGTGTTGCGGCATTAAAGTTAGGTCTCTTAGGGTTAAGAGTTTTGTTCCCCAGTAATGGCATTGTGGTGGTCCACCTTGATACACCTTGTTGGTGACGGTCATGTTGGCACCATAGAGGAGGTCGGTGGATCGTGTGGTCACTGCTCTCCTAGAGTGTTGGATCTTGACGTGCCTTGGTGTTAAGTTCTAGTCCACCTTCTTGTTGTTTCTTTACCAACATCTTTCTAGTTCATATTAATTTCAATTATTTTTATGTATTTGTACTAATCATCATGAATTATCAAAGATATGGAGGTAAATACAAGTTGAAAATTAGAGCCAATGTTTGTATTTAAAAAAGTTAGGGCCTTTTTAAGACATTTTAAAACAACACATTGTTGCATTTTATCACTCTTAAAACAGATGAAATATCATCCTCGGACCATCCCAAACTGTTTGAACAGCGTTGCACATGTTGCATCCACATGATCCGTAAATCTAGATTAATCTTGATTGAAATTTTAATTTTCCAAAGAAATTACCTGCAATCACATCAGATAAAAATAGTGAAAAATTGTAAAATAGATGAAAATAGCAAAAACACAATACAAAGTTTTGAACTCACAACCTAACCAAAGGCTCAATACTAGAAGAGCGTGACATTTCCAATGTTTTTCCTGGCAGTTCTAATTGTATAGGGGGTGACAATTTCTTCAAAACAGCATGACATTTTTTGGAGGATGGCGGTTTTGAGTCTTCATTCCAGAAAATGCCATGGCTTCATTCCAGAAAATGTCATGTTGTTTTAAAGAAACTACCACCCGCCAACCAATTAAAATTGTCGTCAAAACGTGATGTAGACCGAACCTCGTGGTGAGATCCGATCTGTTGTTGCGGCCCGATCTTTCACGACACTCCACCACCAGTAGTAGCAACCTCTCGCCCGCGCACGCGATGTACACGAAGTAGAGGGTTTGAACCTTGCGGCCCAGCACGAGAAAACCAATCTCAACGAAAGTACTCACGCTCAAAACAATTTCCACGAAGAGAAATCGCAACACAGAGGTTTTTTAAAGATCCCTTCAAAACTTGATACGGGTGTCTACCCTGAAAAACACATCGTGTCTATTTCATATAAAAATAACCTGCCTTTTACATGGCGCACCTTGACTTTTATATTACCCGACCATCTAAGAAACTTGATAAGCAAGGACGGAAAATCCTATCTCTACTCTCACGGCTGAAAATTAAACAAAACAAGTCCAAAGACTTGCCTAAAGATAACTTTAGGACTCTAAGAAATTTGCCTTTTACATCTTGGCAGTTTTTATTTCCTAAACAAAACTGATGCGCCAACTTAACATAATCAGATGTCGGTGGCCCCCATCCGCAGGCTTGCAAGGAGAGCACGTCACGTGGTAAAAAGTGAATGGACCTGGAACAATCTGGTGGACGAACTCTGCCGAAGTAGTACTCCACACGGCTTCTTGTTTTCTTTGTGTTACATGCATCTAGGACTCCTACGTGTGCACCAAAACCACAATGTGCTAATATCTTGGTTGCACGCCAATTAAAATCATCAGCGTAATCACGTGCACGTACATGATCTGGTGCATGTATGACTACATCCAATTCTTTTTCACTTACTTTATCTTGGTAGTTTTCTTTCGACTGAACAAAACTCATCTGAGGTCTTGTAGCTTCAGGTTTACCGGCAGACGCAACAAAAGTCTCAGCCTCCTTATTATCTGTACCAAATTGAATTAATTTTGGCATGCAAATATTATTGATCCGTAGTTCATTAAAATGCGATAATGTCTGAACAGCAACAACATCATCTGCAGTCGTGGTCATATCATCCTCTCCCTCTTGAAGTGAAACCGTCCTCGGTTTCGAATTGACCTCTTGAACAATATTTTTGTTTGCAGACTGAACGACGGCTGTACAAATTTCAGTAGCTTCGACTGTATTCTTTTTTGCATCTTCCTCTTCTTTTATCTTCTCAAGATGTTCTTTCCTCCAAGAAATAAAACGCTCATCATCCATTGGCACAAGGCTGCACATCTTACCCCTCTTGACGGTATATCTATGTGTTTTGCAATCATACGCAACATCATGCTCTTTGTACCATGGCTCGCCCAATAATAAGTGACATGAAATCATTGGTACCGGAATCACGTCGCACAAAACCTCGCAAAAATAATTTCCCAACAAAAACGGTACCTTGGTTTGCTGCGTGACAGTGAGCTCTTCTTGACCCCAACGAAACAAGTATGGTTGTGGACATGGTGCCATTGGTACATTCAGCTTCTCCACCATCTCGATGCTTGCGGCGTTGATCAAATTCATGTGATCGATCGGCATGGCACATGATCTCTCTCTCACCACCACACGGGTGTGAAATAGCCCGGCCCAGCGGCCTTCCTCCTCCAACTGAAATCCATAGCTTAACTTACTGAATGATGATGCGCTCGTCATCTTCTCCATAGTGTCGTGAACAACCTTGCTCTGAATACCACCTGATGTAGACCGAACCTCGTGGTGAGATCCGATCTGTTGTTGTGGCCCGATCTTTCATGACACTCCACCACCAGTAGTAGCAACCTCTCGCCCGCGCACGCGATGTACACGAAGTAGAGGGTTTGAACCTTGCGGCCCAGCACGAGAAAACCAATCTCAACGAAGGTACTCACGCTCAAAACAATTTCCACGAAGAGAAATCGCAACACAGAGGTTTTTTAAAGATCCCTTCAAAACTTGATACGGGTGTCTACCCTAAAAAACACATCGTGTCTATTTCATATAAAAATAACCTGCCTTTTACATGGCGCACCTTGACTTTTATATTACCCGACCATCTAAGAAACTTGATAAGCAAGGACGGAAAATCCTATCTCTACTCTCACGGCTGAAAATTAAACAAAACAAGTCCAAAGACTTGCCTAAAGATAACTTTAGGACTCTAAGAAATTTGCCTTTTACATCTTGGCAGTTTTTATTTCCTAAACAAAACTGATGCGCCAACTTAACATAATCAGATGTCGGTGGCCCCCATCCGCAGGCTTGCAAGGAGAGCGCGTCACGTGGTAAAAAGTGAATGGACCTGGAACAATCTGGTGGACGAACTCTGCCGAAGTAGTACTCCACACGGCTTCTTGTTTTCTTTGTGTTACATGCATCTAG
The DNA here is from genome assembly GCF_018294505.1 of Triticum aestivum. NCBI lineage: Eukaryota > Viridiplantae > Streptophyta > Magnoliopsida > Poales > Poaceae > Triticum > Triticum aestivum. Next base: position 663,916,066 of record NC_057806.1, read on the forward strand.
GACTCCTACGTGTGCACCAAAACCACAATGTGCTAATATCTTGGTTGCACGCCAATTAAAACCATCAGCGTAATCACGTGCACGTACATGATCTGGTGCATGTATGACTACATCCAATTCTTTTTCACTTACTTTATCTTGGTAGTTTTCTTTCGACTGAACAAAACTCATCTGAGGTCTTGTAGCTTCAGGTTTACCGGCAGACGCAACAAAAGTCTCAGCCTCCTTATTATCTGTACCAAATTGAATTAATTTTGGCATGCAAATATTATTGATCCGTAGTTCATTAAAATGCGATAATGTCTGAACAGCAACAACATCATCTGCAGTCGTGGTCATATCAAAACGTTCACAAATGCCACCCCCTCCCAGCGAACGGTCGCCAGATAAGAGGGTCTATGGACAAAGCATGCTAACCGGTATGAATACATAATTGTTATAAGCATATTATCGAGCACCTAGTAGGCTGTAGGCATTAGGAATTTATGCTCGATGCTTCCAATAGGTCTGTTGCTCTGTTAGCATTATAAATGTACCCCTACGTTTTCGGTATGACAACAAAAAAGTTGTTTTCACCGCACAGGATTTGTTACATATGTAGAACCATCGCACGGAAAATATGTTTTATCACACAGAAAAAGTTTTAATCAGCTTCCAACACTGCTCATTGCTGGCATCATCATTCATCGCCAGTTGGCCGTGCAATGCAAGGGGTTAATTTCTTAATGAAGGCATCATATATATTATTCTTTCACCTCTTGTATTTACATAGTACCATTTTTCTTTCCCTCAAAGCGGTCACTGAATGTAAATTCTTATAACCCGTTTTGTTTTTTTTTTCATTCAGGATGAGTGTGTCAGCCTACCTACCGTTGTTCCACGCGGCCCTGTTGCACTTCTAGGTTTGGTAAATCCATTCTCTGACATTTCTTAGCCATGCTCCTGTTCTATACACGTCATTGTTTCTGCGAAACCAAAGTGACTTTGTGAGCTCGGGCTCACATGAACAGTAAAATCCAAAAAATAGTAAAAAAAATCTGCTGTTTTACGCGCTACTTTAGTATTCAACCAGTTGCAACGAGTTTGTATAGAGTATTGTACGTCACAATTCCTAGTAAGAGCATTAGGTGATCTACTTAGACAAGCAATACAGCGTCATAGCGCTCCTTATTTAAATAATTAGCTATTCACACCTCTTGCAGATGTGATTCATTTCTTCTCTACATGCTTCTTTCAGGGTGCTGGGACAGCAGCACACATGATGCTAGAAGTTTGGCCTTGGATAGAACTTATCGGATGGGAGATTGATCCGACGGTGAAAACTGTTATCACTGTCCTCCAATTTGTTTACTGAATACATGACTGAATGTCTGGAGAATTTTACCAATTTCAGTTATACGGTAGTCTTGGAAACTTGTCAGAACAGCATTGTTTTTTTGTAATTTTTTTGGGCTTTTTTTTATACCAGTAATGTTGGTTATGCTATTTCAAGAAAACATCCATTACCATTATTCTGTGATTGCTTACGCAATTACAACTATTCATGTTTTTCAGCCTTGTTTTTTGTGTTTTATTCTTTTCCTGATCATACAGCCATCTATTTATATTTTCATAACTGAAAACCCTGAAAAACTTTATCGTTTCATGACAGGTAATTGAATTGTCGAGGGATTATTTTGGTATGTCCACTTTAGAGAAGACCACGGAACTAGGTGGTTCACTTTCAGTGCATATTGGCGATGCACTTTCCCCATCGGCTACAGTCGAAGGAGGATTTGCTGGTGAACATTTTATCTGATGCAAACATAATGCATGTTTTACTGCCTTCTTGGAATTTAATTATGGCAAGCTCTCTAGTAATCAGTTTTCAATGATTATCTGTAGTAAATTTAGACTCAGTGTGATAAAAAATGGTGATAGAATACATATAATTGGCTTTTCAGAGGCTTTAAAGTTTTTAGTTTGGGGAACTGACTTGCTCGTGCCTGACGGTACCTAGCTCATGTCTGCAGGTATTGTTGTTGATTTATTTGCTGATGGAAAAGTCTTACCTCAGCTACAGGAAGTAAAATCTCCCTTGCTATTCCCTTTTAGTTCATTTGTTATTATTCTGTATGTATTTCTACCATGGCTAGCATTTAGAGTTTATAGTTTTTCAGTATTATATATGTCTCGTGCTCCCTTCACAACACAACAGAACCATATTGTGGTATGGTCACCATAGCTCCACCACAAATAAATTCATGGTGGTTACAAATTTGAACTGTTAGCATGTTGTATAAATGAATGCTCATACTCAGTTCGGTCTGGTATGTAATTGGCATTGAAAAGCTGACATAAAAAACTTATACATTCCAGAATAAATGCAAATGCATAAAAATGAAATGATCTTTATAACAGAATTAGAGGAACTGTGGTACACAAAGATTTTGCATATTTCTACAAACAGCACATCCGAGAATTGTAAATTGATGAATGGTGCTTTTACGGAGTATTTACATCATTTCGACGAACTTCCGCTGTCTTCACCGTGGTGTCGACATTGTTGCAGGTTGAAACTTGGTTAGAGATTGCGAAGAAGCTGATGCCCGATGGTCGAATCATGGTCAACTGCGGCGCTGGAGATACCGCCGTATCTCTTGCTGCCGACGGGGATGTTTCCTCCTGGCTTCAGAATCCCACAATCAAGGCTCTATGCTCTGCATTTCCAGGGCAAGTAAGAATCTTTTTTTTTACCAGACTACTGAAACTGTGTATTCTCGACTGCTGGTGCAAAATGATCTCCTGCTGATGATACGACCCTACTATATCGCAGCTAAACTGGAAGAGGCTTTCGGAGAAGGAGAGCGTAAACTACATCGCGTTGACGGGTCCCCTTCCGGATTTGGAGGAGTGGTCAACCTCGGTTCCTAGCGAGCTGAGCCTGAGAGTGAAACAATGGGTGCCTTGCGAGCTGGCGTGAGGATGGATCGATGTAAGTTCTCCTCCCTCCACGGTTCTTTTCTGGTGAGTAGAAGCCTCGGTCAGTCGGCAGGTGCCGCGCCGTTGAGCACGCTTGATTATTCGATGCACTAGTTCATCATGAGCCCATCTGACTCGTTGAACTATGTATGTCGTTAATGGTTGACTTGTTGCTTGTTTAAGGTGTAGTTAAGTTAAGGCCGTCGATCTGCATTTGAAGAAGTTCATGTCATAGCAGCGCTCACATGTCCAAGGTGATGCATCTGTCTGGCCCCAATTTCTGTTCCTAGTTTGAAGAAGAGCAGAGGGAAGACCTGCTTGTTAAATCGGGCGAGGGGAACTCCGGAACGCACCGCGCTACAGTTAACTTTTGCCATGTCCTGCTGTCGATTAGTACAGTGCTCCCTCTGAAAAGAAATATAAGACCGTTTATATTTCTCTACAGAGGGAATATCATTCATCAATCACCATCCCATTCCATGTCTTGGCAGTGTGTCGCAAAGTGACAAGTTGATTCCCCTTCCACGTTACTTGTACACACGGTTGAGCCGAATGTGTTGTTGTGGTTGTGTCTTCATGTTCTTAGGCAGCTGTCGTGTTTGTTAGACACAAGAGTGAGAGAAATGCGTACGGTCCGTTTCTCTGCGTCGCAAAAGGCAAAGGCAGGATGCTTTGCAGGATCAAGATGCACCACCCACGCACACTAGCTATGGAGATGTATTCATTCACCTAACTTATTACTACTACGGTTTCTTAATTCTTGAACCAAACAATAATAACACCAGAGTTTGACAAAATTGAGGTGCTAGTCCGTGATAATAATGAAACAAGTGGGCCCTAATTTTTGTTGTTGAAAAAGGGGTCAAGACTTGAAAGACAAGCCCGACGACCCGTCGAAGCTTTTCCTCCACAAGGCTCCGAGAAGCCGCGCCAGCTCCCTGGCATTGCCGACGCAGCATCTCCTCGTGCCGCGGGAAGAGGAGAGGACCCTCCCCGGGCCGGCTCTGCTCGCCATATGGTATGTTTGGGGCCGTTGGCGTGCTTCCCCGGAGAAGGGGTAGGTGCCGCCATCTGTGTAAAATTGGCGTACCTGCAAACGTAGACGATCTTGCAGTGTGTGGGGCGACCGGGGGGGGGGGGGGGGGGGGGGTGTTTGATCAGCCTGGGCGACGGCAGCGCGTCCAGCTTGGTCTCCTGGCCGGCGCTGAAGAGGCTGTCGGCCAGAGGCAGAGGGGCCAAGGAGAGAGCCTTGGACCACGTGGTGCCGCACTTGGGCGGGCTGGCGAGGAGCACGTCGCCGGGGCGCGCCGCTGGAAAGAGAGGACCTCCGCCACCCGCTGGGCGCTGGTGGACCTGCCTGCCAGGCGCCCTGTTTCTGGCGCATCACCTGGCCTCCACGCATGGTGACCGTGGGCACGGCGGAGATGACGTCCGCGTACTCTTCCGGCGGGGACAAGACGGCCGAGCGGGCACGGGGATGCGCCTGGAGTGGAGGCCATGGTTCTATCGGCAATGCTAGTTCGCTAGCCACCCGATCGACCTCCAACGAATTAACGATACTAATCAACGTGACGCTAGATGCAATCCAGAGTTGACATCAGTCCACTTGAATGAAATGAAACGCCATTGAACAAGGAGAGTGCCGTGCTCCAGCCCTGGCTGGATTGCTGCCATTTCAAAATGAACGGATATGTGCCAATGTGCATGTGCTGTGTCTGCAGATTTTTCAATTTCTTGGGCTCAAACTTGAGCCTGGCCGTATGCAACAATTTGGTACCAGCCTATATAAGATGGACCACAGCCATTCATTCACTAACAAACCATAGCCACGCAATCCAATGCAAATCCCGAACCTCCATTATGAATTATTATTTTTGATCAAAGAAGGGCTTCCCCCTTCCGATTTTCATTACTGAAAACTCACTGTAGAACCATTAAGATGAATGGACGGGTACTCCTTTCATGGTTTACGGCAATCAGAAATGAAAATAATAAGAAAGATAAAATCAGTAGCAACCGACCGACAAGTGTGTCCGTGGGCAACCAATCGAGACCGCATTTGACCGACCCTCACCGTCAGGGCAGTATATTCCAACAACCTGCAAGATTTCATACTCGCCTGTTATAAAAAAAAAAGCAGATTTCATACTCACATCCAGGGAACATAAATGTTATCACAGAGGATCGATAACCAACCCTACCTAGATAACGCCTGGATCATGTCGTGCTCAGGCCAGAGATGCGTCATCCATACTCTGTTCTGTTGCCATCAAAAATAGCTGATGTTAGACCTGCCTCAACCTCTAACCGACAGTAAATTATCAGATCAATGTAGGTCATCGGAAATATAAGAGACAACTAACACGGTACAAACACTTTGTAAGCACACAAGGCTTTCCACCCATTTTCCCGTTCAATTGCTTATTAATTTTTGCGCCTCTATGGTGAGCACGTGATAATGGAAAACTAGCCTTCATAAGGCACACAGTAAGACATGACCTTACATATAGCTTGTTAAAGCTTAAATCGGATAACAGAGAGACGAGAGACCGTTGGCGCAACATACTACTGTACCAAGGAAATATCTAAAGTCCCTTTGGTCCACATAGCTCCACCTGAGTCCATATATGCAAAGCAGTATATCCGGAGCTAGATCAAACACAAGCTCACATGTCCATCTCGACTTTACAACAACAACAACAACAAAGCCTTTAGTCCCAAACAAGTTGGGGTAGGCTAGAGGTGAAACCCATAAGATCTCGCAACCAACTCATGGCTCTGGCACATGGATAGCAAGCTTCCACGCACCCCTGTCCATAGCTAGCTCTTTGTCGATACTCCAATCCTTCAGGTCTCTCTTAATGGACTCCTTCCATGTCAAAATCGGTCGACCCCGCCCTCTCTTGACATTCTCCGCACGCTTTAGCCGTCCGCTATGCACTGGAGCTTCTGGAGGCCTGCGCTGAATATGCCCAAACCATCTCAAACGATGTTGGACAAGCTTCTCCTCAATTGGTGCTACCCCAACTATATCTCGTATATCATCATTCCGGACTCGATCCTTCCTCGTGTGGCCACACATCCATCTCAACATACGCATCTCCGCCACACCTAACTGTTGAACATGTCGCCTTTTAGTCGGCCAACACTCCGCGCCATACAACATTGCGGGTCGAACCGCCGTCCTGTAGAACTTGTCTTTTAGCTTTTGTGGCACTCTCTTGTCACAGAGAATGCCAGAAGCTTGGCGCCACTTCATCCATCCGGCTTTGATTCGATGGTTCACATCTTCATCAATACCCCCATCCTCCTGCAAGATTGACCCCAAATACCGAAAGGTGTCCTTCCGAGGTACCACCTGGCCATCAAGGCTAACCTCCTCCTCCTCACAGCTAGTAGTACTGAAACCGCACATCATGTACTCGGTTTTAGTTCTACTAAGCCTAAACCCTTTCGATTCCAAGGTTTGTCTCCATAACTCTAACTTCCTATTTACCCCCGTCCGACTATCGTCAACTAGCACCACATCATCCGCAAAGAGCATACACCATGGGATATCTCCTTGTATACCCCTTGTGACCTCATCCATCACCAATGCAAAAAGATAAGGGCTCAAAGCTGACCCCTGATGCAGTCCTATCTTAATCGGGAAGTCATCGGTGTCGACATCACTTGTTCGAACACTTGTCACAACATTATTGTACATGTCCTTGATGAGGGTAATGTACTTTGCTGGGACTTTGTGTTTCTCCAAGGCCCACCACATGACATTCCGCGGTATCTTATCATAGGCCTTCTCCAAGTCAATGAACACCATATGCAAGTCCTTCTTATGCTCCCTATATCTCTCCATAAGTTGTCGTATCAAGAAAATGGCTTCCATGGTCGACCTCCCAGGCATGAAACCAAACTGATTTTTGGTCACGCTTGTCATTCTTCTTAAGCGGTGCTCAATGACTCTCTCCCATAGCTTCATTGTATGGCTCATCAGCTTAATTCCACGGTAATTAGTACAACTCTGAACATCCCCCTTGTTCTTGAAGATTGGTACTAATATACTCCGTCTCCATTCTTCTGGCATCTTGTTTGCCCGAAAAATGAGGTTGAAAAGCTTGGTTAGCCATACTATCGCTATGTCCCCGAGACCTTTCCACACCTCAATGGGGATACAATCAGGGCCCATCGCCTTGCCTCCTTTCATCCTTTTTAAAGCCTCCTTCACCTCAGACTCCTGGATGCGCCGCACAAAACGCATGCTGGTCTCATCAAAGGAGTCATTCAGTTCAATGGTAGAACTCTCATTCTCCCCATTGAACAGCTTGTCGAAGTACTCCCGCCATCTATGCTTAATCTCTTCGTCCTTCACCAAGAGTTGGCCTGCTCCGTCCTTGATGCATTTGACTTGGCCAATATCCCTCGTCTTCCTCTCCCGGATCTTAGCCATCTTATAGATGTCCCTTTCACCTTCCTTCGTGCCTAACCGTTGGTAGAGGTCCTCATATGCCGACCCCTTGCTTCACCAACAGCTCGCTTTGCGGCCTTCTTCGCCATCTTGTACTTCTCTATGTTGTCTGCACTCCTATCCAGGTATAGGCGTCTGAAGCAATCTTTCTTCTCTTTAAGCGCCTTCTGGACATCATCATTCCACCACCAGGTATCCTTATCTTCGCTTCTCCTTCCCCTGGACACTCCAAACTCCTCCGAGGCCACCTTACGAATGCAAGTCGCCATCTTCATCCACATATTGTCCGCATCCCCTCCTTCCTCCCAAGGGCCCTCCTTAAATACCCTCTCCTTGAACACCTGAGCTACCTCCCCCTTGAGCTTCCACCACTTCGTTCTAGCGACCTTGGCACGCTTATCCCGCTAGACACAAATCCGACAGCGGAAGTCAACAACCACCAGCTTATGCTGGGGTACAACACTCTCCCCAGGTATCACCTTACAGTCTAGGCACGCACGCCTATCTTCTCTTCTCGAGAGGATGAAATCAATCTGGCTAGAGTGTTGGCCACTACTAAAAGTCACCAGATGTGATTCTCTCTTTCTAAAGAGGGTGTTAGCTACAATCATGTTGTAGGCTAGAGCAAAGCTTAAGACATCTTCTCCTTCTTGATTCCTGATGCCATAGCCAAAGCCCCCATGCGCCCCTTCAAAACCTGTGTTAGATGTACCCACGTGGCCATTGAGGTCTCCTCCTATGAAGAGCTTCTCACCAATCGGTACACTCCTAACCATGTCTTCCAAGCCTTCCCAGAACTCCCTCTTGGTGTTCTCATTGTGGCCTACTTGCGGGGCATATGCGCTGATAACATTGAGAACCAAGTCCTCAGCTACCAGCTTGACCAGGATAATCCGGTCCCCACGTCTCCTGACGTCTACCACTCCATACTTGAGGCTCTTGTTGATCAAGATGCCTACGCCATTTCTATTTGCAGTCGTCCCCGTGTACCACAGCTTGAAGCCGGTATCCTCCACCTCCTTCGCCTTCTGTCCTCTCCATTTGGTTTCTTGGACGCAAAGGATATCAACACCTCTCCTCACTGTTGCATCAACTAACTCCCGAAGCTTCCCTGTCAGAGACCCTACGTTCCAGCTACCTAAGCGAATCCTCCTAGGCTCGGCTAGCTTCCTTACCCTTCGCACTCGTCGAGTCAAATGCGAAGACCCTTGCTCATTTTCCACTACATCCGGGCGCCGATGTAGCGCGCCACTAAGGATGCGACGACCCGATCCTCGCTCACTTGCCACCGTATCCGGATCAAGATACGGCGCGCCACTTGGGGGGTGATGGCCCGGCCCTTGCCCATTTTCCACCACACCCGGGTTCCGATGTGGCGCGTCGCTGAGAGGGTTACGCCCCAACGAAAATCTTTTGGGTTTCATCTCCATAAGAGTGGCTGAGTTTTTACGTTGGCTCGCCAAGCCTATCACAACCCTCCTCCTTTACCCGGGCTTGGGACCGGCTATGTTGAGACAACATAGGCGGAGTTTGAAAAAGGGCAACCTGGTGCATGTAGCTCCCGCTTGCGCAGGGTCCAGGGAAGGGTCCGACCACTTCGACTTTGGGTAAAGGAAATGCGATGCGTTCTGGCTTTGCTTACATTCTTTCCTTTAAGACAGAGATTCTTGTTCCTGGTGATATGGACCTAAAAGGGCTATGTCACCAGCAACTCTTAAATGTTCTTCGAGTAAAGTTAAGGGGAATTTGCCAAAAAGGACATATTCCAACATCTTTATAACAAAAAATACATAGGCTAGTTCAGCAGACGCGCTATTTTACTAATAATAATGAAATAAATGCAAGTACACCAAGCCAAGCAAGACACAAGTTTTTGCTAAGTCTAATAGTAACAGTAGTTCCAGCGGAAAAGTTTCACATCGACAGTAATACTATCTTATGCAGACATACAATAGCTAAAGTATATTTCAAGACAAGGACGTCAGAAGAAAAGCAAACGGTATTGTGCAAATGCAGGAAGACAGGAGAAAAATGAGTAAATGACAGTTGATACCTTGACTTTCCCTGGGCACAGTTATGATAAGAACCGATTTTGCTTCACTTAGCCATGCCAGGCCACTCACTGTCAACAAAGGTCAACTGAGGTTGAAGAACCTTGCTTAGTTCCTCAGTTTCCACAACCACAATGACACCTCAGGATTGAACCATATGCTTGATTGCTCACTCTCCACAAGTGTGCATCATCCATGAGGCTCACCAAGTAACTGGTTCTGCCTTCAATTGCTGCCAGACTCTTTTCTTCTGGAAATAGGAGGGGTTGTACACCGCAGCTGTGGGGCATTATAGATCGCGGCTGTGAGGTCCAGAAGAGGCAATCTGTACATAATAAGCTGTGAATCTAATGAGTACATGTTTTTGCCCACAAAAAAGGTTGTAGGTAAGCATTACATGGACAGTCCGCATACCTGAAAACAAACAGCGGATATTCTGCAAAGAACTTTCTTCTTCATATGTCCAAATATTAATGCCATTCAGGATTTGGTTAGCAGTACTCCCTCTGATCCATATTAATTGTCACGGCTTTAGTACAAAGTTGTACTAAAGCTGCGACAACCAATATGGACCGGAGGGAGTAAAAGAATTAAAAGAAAACTCCAGAAAAGGGAAAAACTTCGCTGACAATAAGGACAAAACAATACTGTGATACACTGTTCGGCCACAAATATCAGTACTGCTGGTAACAACCTGGAAAAGGATGTTCGTGGAGTACCGATCCAAACCATCCATAATGTTAACCAAGTGGTATGTTGAGCAACCAGATAAAATAGCAAAACCTTCATTCTCATACAGCTAGAGATAAAACAACATATTGTAGAAGTATCAGCACTTCCAAGTTTTTGTGACATACAAAATGACTATGTCTCTAACTCACATTATCAGCATCACTGTTTAAGTTTTGAGATGACAAGACACATGCCCAGATGCCATACAAGATGATTTAGGAATGGCTAGCCCCAGACCAACAACTGTATACAAAGGTGATAGTCAAAAGTAGTAGAGGCTAGGAAACTATAGAAACTAGCAGATGTCAACAAATATTTGATTCAAAACGGCAGGTCAACAAAGGCATAACCGAGTCAGCATCAACTGTTTTAATCAGCATTTAGAAGTTCCCTCTGCCTCCTTCACAGTTTCAGTGATTCCCTGAAGAAGTTCTTTAGAGATAGCAGCTGGATCTACCTCAAAGCTACCTTTAGGGACATTTGGAGCTTCTTCCCCTGACATCCTGTAAAAGGGAACCTGATGTGAAAACCGAAACATCTCTCCCTTTGGAATCCTCTTGATGGCATCCCGGTCCTGATGATGCTGGAAAACTGTTCGAAATCCAGTGAGCTTAATCAAGGGAATGACAGAAATTCCATTATCTTCATCATAATCATCCTGTACCTCAACCAGATCATAAACATGAAGCACATTATCAGGAGTATCTCCATTCCAGTCAGGGGACCAATTTCGGTACAAAGCCCAGATATCACCTTTCCGCGGATAAATTTTGACCACCCCACGTGGACCTTTCTCCCATTTTATCTGGTGAGAGAACATATTGATTATATCTACGGTTTCGTATTTACCAATCCTGAAATCACCGCATGTCTTTATGAAGCCAGAAGAAGCCCAATTCAATGGTCCAAATTCACTATTTGTCCTCGATGCGAGATAACTTATTTTGACCTTAAATGGAGTCAAGGAGATAACTTTCTGAATGTATGCGTAATAACGAGGCATACCATCTTCATCATCATATGAAGCCCAAATTTGATCACTCTGAAAAGATTCCTCAGTACGATCCTTGTCAAAATCATGGAAATCAGGATCAGGAACAGTATAGGAGAAAGTGCTGTCATCTTCATTTTCAGCATCTGCGCTATTAGAAGAACCATTCTCCTCTGGATCAGCAGAGACATCTTTGTTTGCGGTAGAATCATCTGATGCAAGAGTTTCATTACCCTCAACATGTTCGTTAACCACATGTTTCTCGCTAGCTTTTCCATTAACTGTAACTTGGAGTGGTTTACTTCTTATCTCCTTTAGATTCTCCCTCAAATTGCTCTTCATCTTGTCAATCAAAATGCTCCTAATATCCTTCTTAGAGAAAGTCCTAGTTACGCTGATCCGAGTAGAAGGCCTGGGTCTCCAATTCGGTATCACACCATTAGCACCTTGAAACTCAAAGGCTCCACTGTTGCTTGAAAATGGTATAGTTCCACCAGGCGTTCCAACATAATTGGCCCATGGACCTGAGAGAATGGAGGAAGAACCAACTCCAGCATCGTTACCCACAGTTTTCATCTTCTTTCCAGATGCAACATCACCCATTCCATGGTTAACATTCTCGGACACATTTGCTTTCCTTTTTAGAGGATTGTGCTTCCTCTGAAGAGCTTCTTCCCTTCTTGCTGCAGCTTGCGCCTCCTCCCTCTCTCTCTTGACTTTCTCATACGTCTGATGAACCATATTAGCAGCTTGAGCACCAGCAGCAGATGATGCAGTAGCACTAGCTGGACCAGCTGTCCTTGAGAACAGACCCCACTGAAACTTTCTGCCAGTGCTTGCATCGTGAGTTGCACCACGGATGTTTGAATCACGTACTGCCTGAACAACCTCAGGTGGTGGCATCGGAACCTCTTTTGCTATGAATGGCTCGCGGCAGCTAGGGCAAAGCAGATTGCGATTTAAATACTCTCTGAGGTATTCAAAATTCATCTTGCACCTGTTGCATGAGGTCCAAAATGTAGGTTGTGCTGCTGGAGGTGGAGCTGGAGCAGCAGCCTGATGGCGGGGAAGCGGCCGCTGTGGTGGCGGGGGTGGAGACGGGCGCTGTGGGGGTGGGGGCGGGGGCGGGCGCTGGCGCACTGCAGATGTTGCTGATCCTGTCTTTTCTTTGTTTGCACTTGCCTTGGAAGCGGGTGCTTTGGCTGCGAAATGTTCAAAGCCATTGGCTGCACTTGTCTTATTTGATTGAGATGTCTTCTGTTGCATTGCAATCAGTTTCCTTTTTTGGTCAAACAGCGCTCTCTTAGTTTTGTCGGACAGCACGGTCCATGCCTCTTGAACCATCTGGAAAGCACCCTCAGCACCAACTGACTTGTTCTTGTCGGGATGGAGCTGAAGCACCAACTTCCTGTACTGCTTCTTCAGAGTTTCATCATCTGCCGACATGTCCACGGAAAGGATAGAGTACCAGTCCTTCCCACCAGCAATCTTCACCTCCGAAGTAAGGTAAACATCCAAGGTAGTGATCATCTGCACAATACCTTCGAGATCCGGAAAGAGAGCCTTGGCCTTGAGGGCAAATTTCTTGGCCCCCTGCAGGTCCCTGGATTGGAACTTCCTCTCTGCAATTTCCTTCGCCCTAAGGGCCTCATCCTTGTTGCACTCCATTCCGTCACAGCTCAAAAAGGTACGAACAGCAGCCACGCTCTCACTATGGATTCCAGCGAGATATCAGACAACAGAGAACCACAACACCTTCCACCAATCAGCACTGAGAGTGTGACCAAACAAACCTTCCAAGCCCTGCCCAAAAGGGATCAAATGTTAACAAAAATCATAGTATATACAACTAATTGCAGCATCAAGATTTTTGACAAATACAGTCCTCTCCAGCATGACAGTAATTATAACTACACAAAACCCAAACACCGCCCTATAGAGTGCATGAACGTCACAGAGATACGAAAGATCAACTGAAGATACATAATTTTGGTACAATTCCAACCATCAGGGTGCATAACTGAATTATAAGTACATCCAACTCAAACAGTGCCCTAGTGCCCAATGGGTGACAGCAGTGGATCTAGAATTCTAGATGGTGCCCCCCCACCCACCCACCCACCCACCCACCCACCCCGGTCCACCCCACCCCCCTGGTGGGAATTAACTAGGAGAATTGCTGGATGAAAACAGCGAACTTATTCGCTTGTATTCAGTTTACACTGGTATGTCAGCAGGCAGTTGTAATTTAGTTCAAAAGAAAGCATCAAGTCCGACAATTTTCAAGGATATTCATAAACAGTTCATGAGCGGGGAATCAAACTAGCACTAAGGAGCACCAAATCTGCACCTAATCAAACCGAGAGTGGAAGGAATCTGCAGACGCTCAAGAGGTCCGTCGCTCTGGATGGGTACGGCGGCGGCGGTGGCGGCGGGGAAGCACGGAAAGGGTAGAAGGCCGCGCCGGCGGCGGAGAAGCGAGATGAGGAGGCGCCCGCGACAGAGACCGGACGCAGGGGGAGAAGCGAAGGGGGTGGCAGCGGCGGGGAAGCAGAAGACGGGGAGGCGGCGGCCTCGCCACGACCCGCCGGCGGCGGCGAGCAAGCACGGGACGAGCCCCGTGTTTATGCCCGGAAAAAAATGGGGACGGGGAACAGTGGTTTTGTTTTTGAGATTTGATGATTTTGACTGGATTTCGACGATTTGCCTTCGTTTACTTTGCAATACATATATATTGCCCTAGCTTTTCTTGTCAATTTTTCCTCTCGATTTAGCGTGAAAAGACGAAAATACCCTCACCCTAGGTCTTCTCATCGATTCCATGTGTAAAGACCAAAATGCCCTTGTCCCCCATTTTTGTCCAAGTTTTTCTTGGTCGGATTCAGATGCAAGGACCAAAATGCCCTTTACCCTAGCTTTCTTGGGGGCTCGTATGTAAAGATTGAAATGCCCTTGCCCTCTCACACCCCACCAAGCGTGTAAATCGCCGGCCTTAGCTTGTTATATAGATGGGCTTTAGGCCCATAAAACAATTTCAGAAAAAAAAAACTCTAAAGGCCCATGCAGGTGTCATGACTAGGTGGTCAAAGTTTAATACTATCTCAAGAGTGAAGAAAGTTTTAGATCTTCTTAAAGCCTTGTTCGGTTGAGATGGATTTGAAGGGGATTGAGAGGGTTTAAATCCCGAGAGAAGGTTTAACTGAACAATGCCTACAAGGGATTCTTTTTCACATGCTATTGGAGCATGAGAATAAAAGTGATTCATGCGTGCTCCTCCTCCGCCACTCGTCTCGCCTTGCTTGCGTCATGTGTGCGGTTATTTTTTACCGGTTAGGAACGAAAATTTAATTAGTACTCCATCCATCCCATAATGTAAGTTTAATGCTATCCCAGGAGTGGAGAAAGTTTTAGACCTTTTTAAGGCCTTGTTCGGTTGAGGTGGATTTGAAGAGGATTAAGAGGGATTAAATCCCGAGAGGTCTAAATCTCTCTAAATCCCCTTCAATCCTCTCCAATCTCTTTGAGCCAAGGTTTAATTGAACAAGGCGTATAAGGATTCTATTTCACATGTTATTGAAGCATGAGAATAAAAGTGGTTCCTGCGTGCTCCTCCTTCGCCACCCGTCTCGCCTCGCTTGCGTCATGTTTCATGAATGAGCCGAGCTCAGGCCTATGTCATGTGTGTAGTTATTTTTTGCCGGTTAGAAACGAAAATTTAATTAGTACTCCATCCATCCAATAATGTAAGATATTTTTTGACACTACACTAAAATAAAAAAATGTCTTACATTATGGGGCAGATGAAGTAATTAATTACGATTGTTAACGAACGCGCTACGAATCCGAAACGTCAAATCATGAATTGTTGTCTACTCGAGCATGGTCGAGCCCACGTCTTCTTACCACAACCCTAATATATTGGAGGCATCAACAACCCTAGCATTCACCCACATCAGCTCGCATTTGCCTCCTCACACACAACCCACCGGCGCTCCACTCGTTGTTGCTGCTTTCAATGATCCAATCCCGCTCGCCATGTGCACGGCTATATGGGAGAGCAGGCCTCCAGACCTTTGTCCTTTGCAATCCTGCACTAGGAGAAGGGGATTAGGTTTTTGAGGAGCGTCTCATACGCGGCTGCTCGCCACCGTTCGTCTTCGTCCGCTACCCCGTGTGATGAGCCACTAATCGTGAGTCAGACCGAGTCCGAGAAGAAGGCTACCGAGGGTACAATCACCATCGCGACTATGGCTTGGCCGATAGAAGGGTATGATCTGTTCATCCCCCTCATGTTTATTTCTGTGGTTAACGTACTAGCTATTTACGTAGATGTATCTGCTATATACGCAGCACATGCTTACATGATAAGATATCAATATGAGTTTAACACTGTTAATGACATGTTCATAATTTATTCATGAATAAATCAATCCAAAAATCGATAACTTATCCATCATAGCCATCACCATGTCTCAATGTCAATTTGACACGTCTCCCCTTTTGATCCCTTCCCATCAGGAGTTATGCTCGATGCTCTAATCCTTTTATTGATTGAAATATTTTCCTAAAAGATTTGATGTTACATCTGAGACCGGATGTTATTTTTAAATAGCTATTTGGTTTATAAACATATAGCCTTTCTGGCCTTTGTTTTCGGTTGGAAGATTTCTCATAGCCGAGCCTTAGGTACTTTTATCTTTAAAAATAGATAATTGTTTGTGTATTACAGGAATGTATAAATTTTCTAATATGTTAGTATGTGATTTACCTATCAATATTAATACGATTGTGTAAAAATATTGATAAAAATACTTATTTGGTAAGTACTTATTGGCTTACTAAAGAAAATATATTTTATTTGGAAATTCAATAAGTGATGGGCATTGCGACGGTTTTCAAGGAGAACGGTGGGAAAACCGAGTAGTGATAAAATAAGGGTCTGACGAAGGAGGAATGGACTGACTCGCAACCTTACGTCTTTTTCAAATAGCAAGAGATGTGAAGATTTGTGCAAAATCAGTGTATTGTACTACTATTTCATATTACACAGAGGTTTTATATATTTTCTGGACATTTTTCTACACCTCGAGCCCACTTTCTGTGCGAAATTACCTCTACCCAGATTCATAACTAGATGAACTAGAGCTCATCTAAACACCAATTGGTAAGACTCATCCTTATCGATTACTAGTTACATGAGCAAAGGGGGCACAGCACAAGGCGTTTGTCACCTGGAAAACGAGGAAATCTCCAATGCAAATCAAGTTACACTAAAGACTTAACGGGAACCATGTTTCGATATATTCAAAAAGTATTTAAAAGACGTTTGGGAAAGAAGTTGTCTGATAAACATGTGAAGTTAGAAGTTCAAAGTAGTGTGCATTTGGGAGCGAAGAGAAAAAAATTACAAACTGTGCATGAATAGTGGCGTTATATAGGGTTGGACCAAAAGCTAGTAGTTCACGAGATTAATGAGCGCTCGATAGCTCGGCTCGTTAAGCTCGTAGCTCGATTCTTAATGATCAGAGTTAATCATTGATTTTAGCTTGTTAAGCTTAACGAACGAGCTAACGAGTTTCATGAGCAGCTCGTTAATACAACACACCGCATTTTTGCCTTGTGACGACAATTTATAGCACATCAGACCATCTATTCAATCAAATCGACACAACCTAGCCCATATGAGGCAACAAATTAACTAGTGCACATCCTTTTGTAGTCACCGTCTTACTTTATAAAACACACCAACACACTCATTTAGTAGGCCGTAACATAGTCTTGTCTGTTAACGAGTGCTCATGAGATCTCACGAGCTTAACGAGCTTCAAACGAACAGAGCCGAGCAGAGTTTTTCTGCTCGTTAAGTTTAACGAGCCTAGTCTTAACGTGCCGAGCAGCTCGTTGATCCACCCCTAGTGTTGTACTATTTGTCACTAATCATCCTTGAATTGGGGTCTTCCATACATGTTTGATGACATCGATCCCAAGTTTGATTTTTTACGTGCTTGTAGAACATCACCTTCCCAAATTTACTTCTTATTTTAGAAATTTCAGATTAATTGTAATATAGTTTTGGAAAACGCTTGTGTTCACCCGACAGATCTACCTGCCCGCGTCAACCACCTTTGTGCCCGTCAAATCTTCATTGTCAGACGGTCGGGAGCCAACCCCCGCCACTTCACTTTCCTGCAACTTGACCCATGTTTCAGAATCATTTCCGCACTCGGCCTTTGTTGCAAACCACGTCGTCGCCGGGCTCTTTTGAAGGAGACGCTACAAGGATGTTCGGGTGGTGTAGGTCGCCGTTGGATTTCGCGGGAGACCGCCTCACCATGGGTGGGTGTTGTAGGGTGGGTCGTCGGAATTTCTGCAACAAGTCGGTGGTCGGTGATCGCAGTGCTCCGGCATGCTCATTGGTGTGCTCGTCATCGGAGAGGAGGATGGCGGCGAGGTGACTTGGTCAGAGGTCCCGACACTTGTCGGCAGCGGCGCGATGGCAAGGACGGGCGGCGCTGCTCCTCCCTCACCATCATACGATGGGAGATCACGGCGTACGACGGCGGATTTTTTTCTTGCAACATCCTCCCTACTGCAAGACAGATTTCTGCAACACCAGTGATGTTGTATAATTTTCTCCCGTAGCACCACATAAAAGGTAAAGACAAAAAATAATCTCCAGCATTAGCTCTGGTGCAAAAAGATTCTGCACGAATACCTATGTTGCAAAAGTTCTGTAACATGAACTCTGTTGCAAATGTTCGAGTGCAGCATCATCCTTGTTGCAAAACTCGTCTGACGACCATCCGGCGTTAAATTAATGGCTCGTTAGGCGGGGGATCTTTCTTTTTCCGAACAAGTACATACGTAGACAATCATACACTCATCCCTATGAAGCGCACACACACACCCTATCCCTACGAGCACCTTCGAGAGACGGAGCCGACACATCATCTTGAGATTCATGAAGTTGCCACATACGCCTTCCTGGTCGACGGGAGCACCTTCTCCCACTGAATGCACATCGCCGGAAGGCCTGAAATAAATTCAGGAAAATGCCAGCACCAATGTAAATGTATGACTTGAACTCTGATGGACCGGGGATACCACTGTCCTGTCCTACCACAGGTTGGTTGCGAGGCCGCCGACTGACGTGTAGCACTCCCTATAGGTTTTTGGCATGGTTTTCGTGATAACCTGGTTTTCACCGAATTTTTTTGATGGAAAAGAAAAACAAGGCGTTTGCTAGCAGCAAAGGTGCTGGCGCAAATTTGGTACACCAAAACAGGCAGCGACGGATGCTGCACACAATTGAATTGAATCCGGCGGTTGCCACGCTCGCCTCGTGAACCGGTGGGCCCGGGCCCACCCCTCTCTCCCCCTCCCTCTCTGACAGGTCGCGCGTCGCGCAGCAATCCGTTCCCCCAAACCAAAGCAAAAGCCCCCGCCGGAGCGCTTCCCCGCCCCCCGATCCGACCGGCGCTCCGGCGCCCGCGGGCCCACGATGGCCCACTCGCCGGCCGGCGCCGCCGCGGGGCTGCCGCTGGTGGTGTCGCTCAACTGCCTCGACGACCCGTCGCCGGAGCGGGAGCTGCTGGCGGGCGTGGCGGGGGTGGAGCACGTCTCCCTCTCCGCCGTCGGCTCGGGCCGCGTCGAGTCCGCCGCCGCTGTCCTGCTCCCGTCGTTCGCCTACCTGCCGCGCGCCGCGCAGCGCCGCCTCCGGCCCTGGCAGCTCCTGCTCTGCCTCGGCTCCCCCGACCGCGCCGCCGACGCCGCCGCCGCCGCCGACCTCGGCCTCCGCCTCGTCCACGTCGACGCCAACCGCGCCGAGGAGGTCGCCGACACCGTCATGGCGCTCTTCCTCGGCCTGCTCCGCCGCACCCACCTGCTCTCGCGCCACGTCTCCTCCTACCCCGCCGCCGTTGCCGCCGGCTGCCTCGGCTCCGTCCAGCCGCTCTGCCGCGGGATGCGCCGCTGCCACGGCCTCGTGCTCGGCATCGTCGGCCGCTCCGCCGCCGCGCGCTGCCTCGCCACCCGCAGCCTCGCATTCCGGATGAGCGTCCTCTACTTCGACCCGCGCTATCTGGTAAGCGCCCGATCTGCAACTTCCCTCCTGCGCTTCAGGAATTGCTTTCTGATGATTCGCAGTCAGTCTTTCACTAACCATTCAGGTTATGATATGAGGCTGGAATGCTGTGAGATTAATGCTCTCATTCGTCTGTGATTTTGACTAGTCTAGTACTACTGTTAGTCTTAAGTTGCTGAGTTATTAAGGTTCCTACCAATTTCTTCCTTCCTGGGAAGTACAAATGAAAAACACTGGTAACTTATGCAAAATTGGTACAAACTGTGGTGATTTTCCAAATCACACTCCTGCAAGTGCACATAGGTGGGTGTATACTGTTGGTCGGATTTCGATTTTTCTAACTCCAGTATCGTGCCCTTTGAAGGCTGAAGGGAAAATGCGGCGGCCTTCCATTGTATTTCCTGCTGCTGCTAGGAGAATGGATACTCTCAATGATCTGTTGGCAGCAAGTGATCTTGTTTCACTGCATTGTACATTAACAAATGACACAATGCATATACTTAATGGGGACTGCCTGCAACACATTAAGCCTGGTACGATTTTTCTTGCTTCTTTTTTTGTTCTGCTTGTTGCATTATAAGTTTATAGCACTTTCAGTACTCTGAGATCTAAAATAGTGAGTCGCTTTTCTTTTAAATTCCACAGGAGCATTCATTGTCAACACTGGTAGTTGCCAACTTATAGATGACTGTGCGCTCAAACAACTCTTGCTTGATGGTACCATAGCTGGTTGTGCATTGGATGGTGTTGAAGGTCCACAATGGATGGAAGCATGGGTATGGAATTTAAACTTATGATATGGATGTTGTCCGTAAATGGCCACTTGGGTTGGAATAAGTATATCTAAGATCGAACTGCATCATCATTCGAAAGCCATATTATTCCTGATATGGCTCCAATGAAGAGGAATCTCTGAAACAAAATGAAAGAGAAAATATTTATTTTATTTTAACATTCCTTCATTTAGAAGTTGACCATTTTGTATAGCATTAAGATGTGTAGCACAGTAGCAGTGAAACAACAAACTAGCTACAAGACCTTTCTTGTCCAAACAGACAGACCATTAGTGTGAAGTAAGGGCAGGCAATTGGTGCCCCTTTTTACAGCTATCACTGTATTACTTGTTTCTCGGAAAATTGATGGCTAATATGTATTTGTTACAGATTAGGGAGATGCCAAATGTTCTAATTCTTCCTCGAAGTGCAGACTATAGTGAAGAAGTGTGGATGGAAATAAGAGAGAAAGCAATCACAATACTACAGTCCTTTTTCTTTGATGGTGTTGTTCCAAGTAGTTCAATTTCTGATGAAGATGAGGAAATTAGTGAAGCTGGAAATGAAGATGATCAAGACAGAGGAACAAAAGATAACCATTCACAAGTTTTTGATGGCGAACATCAGACTGATGAAAGCCATTTAACTCTCAACCATGAAAAGAAAAGAGCCACATCCCAGTATAAAGAATCTCAAGCTCCAGGGCAATCATCACAAAATAGTGGCTCACGAACAGAAGGAAGGCGTAGTCGCTCTGGAAAGAAAGGGAAAAAAAGACCTGCTCACCGCAGATCTCAGAAAACAGACGACTTGTCTGCTGTAGAGAGTGACAGTAATTATTCCTTCTGCAGAGATGATGATAATGCAACGAGTGGCAGAGACCAGGTGGTAAGTTCAAGTTCACGGTTTGCTTCCCCTGAGGACTCAAAGTACAAGCAGAAATCTCCTGCTGAATCCCCAATGGAAATAACTTCGGAGAAGAAGTTACCTGTCGTGCTTGGTAGAAAATGCCCTGATACACTAAAAGATGGTTATGTTGTAGCTTTGAGAGCAAAAGATAATTCAGGGTTCCATGTTGCAAGACAAAGACTTGCTGGTGGTGGTGGTTGGATCCTTGATGTTGTGTCAAATGCTACGAACAGGGACCCTGCTGCTCAGTTCCTTGTCACTTTCAAAAACAAGGTATGACTTTAGTTGTTCCCCTATCATTTTGGTTGTTGGTTGTTCAGTCTCATAGTTTATTCAAGTGCGATGCATATTCGGTACTAAAACGGTTAAACAAATTGACATTTCAGGATCTGATGGGATTACGATCCTTTGTTGCTGGTGGCAAACTGTTGCAGGTGATGTACACAATCTGTTCTGTTCTGTTTGACTTTAAAAAGTGCCTTTATCTGAACTTAACAACAAAAGGCAGCATTCACGTGTTGTATGCTCATAATTTTGGATTTGATGCTTTGTCGCTGTTACTTGTTTCACCTCAAGTTTTGTGGGTAGGAATACTCTACTTGCACAATTACTCTGTTGAAATTTTATACTAAAGATTCTTGATTGCCCTTAGTTAGCATGCAACCAACACATTCCTACCAGTGCATTTCTATTTTTTTTCCGTTAAGTATACGTCTCCCAATCTTGATTCCATTGGAGCTAGTCAAAGTGGTTGGGAAATAGAAATTCTCTTGCGATCTTTCTTGATAGTGATACCCTCGGTTGACGACGCTTGACATGCAACCGCCTTTCAACATGTTAACAGATCAATAGGAAGATGGAGTTTGTGTTTGCAAGCCATAGTTTCGATATCTGGGAGGGCTGGGTGCTGGAAGTGGAAGGCTCCTTGCTGGAGGGGTGCAAGCTTATCAACAGCCGAAATTCCTTGGTACGTGCACTTTGCCATGGATTGATTCTCGATGTCGCTTTGAGAACAATGCTGCTACTCCCTCCGTCCGGAAAAACTTGTCCCAAGCTTATCTCTCAAATGGGTGTATCTCGCACTAACTTGGTGCTAGATTCATCCATTCGAGGGACAAGCTTTTTTGGACGGAGGGAGTATATTTCAGAATACTTGTCTAGTTGTCTGTAACACCCTGGTTTCTGTTGGTTGGGATTTCTGTAGGCTGTATTGGACGTGTCCATTGAGGTACTCGCAGCTGCGAGCGAAGAAGATGGAGTCACCCGGTGGCTAGATTAGCCCTGCTGTGCTGAGATGAAAGAAGGAAATGAACTGACTCCTTGCTGTTTGGTTTGGTTTGGGTTTGTGTGGTTTGCTGTCAATTTCGATCTAGTTTTGGCGTGTCTAGTATAGAATGGACCTAGTAGGCATTTTGTGTGTATATGTTCTTATATAACTAGTAGTAGATCTGATCCTCTCCACTGTAAGGGCATCTCTAATCAAACTTTGAAAAACACTCAGCTCCTTGAAAGATTTCGTTTTTGAGGAGGTAAGCCTCAAAAGTTCCCCCTCTTGCTCAAATTTGAGCAGCCGGCTACACTCATTGAAAGATTCCTTCGTCTCGTCTTCCCTCTATTCTGACAAAGTTTTTCTTGGTTTTCTTGTCGTTCCCACCCACCCCTGGTGAAATCCCATCGTATTCGAGGAGTTGAAGGATTTGCTAGGAATTCCAAATCGCTGTTCACGCCTCAACTCCCAGCTCCCAGCCATTCCACACGCTTCCTAACAGAGACGTGGTTATCTGAAGTGGATTCTTCCTTTTTTTTTAGTACTCCCTCCGTCCGAAAATATTTGTCATCAAAATGGACAAAAAAAATGTATCTAAAACTAAATTATGTCTAGATACATTTCCTTTTATTCATTTTGATGACAAGTATTTCCGAACGGAGGGAGTAGATGCGAAACCTGCCGCTCAGTGCATATGAGGAAGCGTTTAAAAAGTTATTACCTCCTTTCATCCATAAATAAGTGACGTGGTTTTAGTTCAAACGGAGGGGGCAGTCGACGAGTTTGGTTGGAGACGAACTAAAGTTTGTGTTTTCTTCACCCGCGCAAAACAAAAAAAAGCTTGTGTTTTCTTCACAGCTTCTCGTTCCACGTGGAAACCGCGCGCAAGTTAGATGAGATGGCATTGTGTGATCGCCGCGACTGACTGACAATACTATCTGTGTGTCACATGACGTAGTACTAGTCGGGTATTCTCCTCAGCATCTGCACGCCACACGTCTGTACTAGGTGAGAGGATCGACGCAGACGCCACCAACCTCGCTGCTCTCTTCTCTCGTGCGTGTCAGGGGCCAAGATGGAAGTGGAGACGGCCGGAGGAGCAGCACAAAATTAGAGCAAGGCGTGTGGACGGGACGGCGGCGTCCGGAGAAGGGCGCCGATCTGCGAGCAGGAGCAGGGAAGAAAGGTACGGACTGCTGCCGGCGTTGAGTGAGTCCAGTCCTCGCCGCAGCCGGCGTTGGACTTGTATGCCTTGGACCCGGCCGCTCCCTCGCTCGCGGATCACCGTCAAGCCACCAAAGTACGTGATGCACGCGCACGTGTGTGTGTCCCGTCCGCAAATGGAATGGAATGGAATGGAATAAAACATGAGATTTCACCCTCCAAGCAAAGATAACAAAGATTATCTTCATGATGATGTCATGGGGTAAGTAGGTAGGTGGGGTGGCCTCAGACTCGGGGATAAGTTGCCGTCTCATCTAGGGATAGAGACAACGTGGGGTCGCGCAAAGAATTACGAGAGGAACGAGCAAAGCTGGACGTTTTCTTTCTTTGTTTTGACGGGGTATAAAAAAGTGAAAAAAGTTTTGTTTCCAGTGCAGCCAGGACGACCTAATCGTACGTACAAGAGGCGAGGAAAAAACTTACCATTGATGTTGATCGAACGAGCTCGCAGGACGGGTCGCCACGAACACGAGCTTTTTCTGTTTTCCCTCCTCCCCTCGACTTTGAACGGCCAAAAAAGCAGCATATATGCACGTGCTACAACAGTTAGGGGATTTGAGACTTGTAGCGTAGTGTTTTTTTTTCTTTGAAATGACAAGATTCCTGTGTAATATTTTTTTGTTCGAAAAGACAAGATTCCTGTAAAATTAATTAAGACGAAAATCGGTTAATTAAGTAAATGTAAGCGAAAACCCGATAGTCTAGTTAATTATGGAAACCGGACAAAAATCACCACAGTACGCACGCACACCGCTTCAAAGAGGGCCTCGACGA